>NW_025389897.1:0-12064 GCF_016433145.1 Gracilinanus agilis | reverse complement strand
CAGGAGGGTGCTGCCATCATTCCAGAGGCTTGGTAAGACTGCGGGGGTCACAGAGCAGGGTGGTTGTTACAAAAATGTCTGTGTTCTGCTGTCACAGGCTGCTGGGGACAAGGATCTCATTCATCTCCTGGCTCTCTTGGCTGCTTTGGAGCAGCACGATGCTTTCTCCTGCCTGGGGATATGTGCTCCTGAGCTCAGTCTCTTGGTCAGTCACCAATGAGGTAGAAGAGGAGCTGGACAGCTCCTCCAACGAGGAGACGCTGCCTTCCCTCCTGGAAGACACCACCAGCATCTGGAAGCAGAGCTACCCCGCCTCTGTTTACAAAGAAGACAGTGGCCTGAGGTCCAGACCAGGGGCTGGGAGGTCCAAGCAGATCTCGTCTCCTTCTAGGATGTTTTCCTATAGAAGGGAAAGTGTCAAAGGGACAGGCAGCCTTCCCCCTCAGGAGCACTTCATCCAGACTGCCCGATCCCTGGCTCACACTAACAGCTGGGGCTTTCTGGCTACTATATCTACCCAGGAAAAGGTAAGTTATCCTATCCTGTGCCAAGAATTGGATATTCTCCCTCTTTTAATTACCGATAGACAGACAGACAGACAGGCAGGCAGGCAGGCAGACAGACAGTAACAGACAGCCTTTACCCATTAGCAGCTCTAAGGGAGGGTCTGCAGATGTGTTGATCACAACTGGCTGCTCTGTGAGAAATGCAAGACAACAGCTCTCCCTGCCTTGGAAATCATGCAGCATGTGGATGAAACAAAGGATCTGTTGGCATTAACCCATATATTTTAATACTATTTCCAAAAGACCACTCTTAGGATTCCATTTGAGAAACGTGAGCTGTCCTGTCAAAGACACAGTAGGAGCAATGGAGCAAGTTGTTTCCATTCTCCTGGCAAAGTCAAGACTGAGGTCACTGCCAAGCTTCAGCCAGGTGTCCTAGAACTGAGGCTCTGAGTTTGAATGAGCAGCCAGAGAAGGGATGGGAAAGAAGAGCAATCCATGCAGAGGTCCTGTAGAGAAAGCCTGGATAGGCAGAGAGAACCAGCATCTAGTCTTTTTGCCCCAGTTGTCTACTAAAATGAAAAATCTTTCATTGCTCAGGGCATAAGGGAGCAAAATAAGAAATGAGCAGAGACTTACTTGGTTTCTAAAATTGCTTTCAAATTAGCCATTTTCACTTCTGATTTCATGGGTTTTCTTTCTTAAAACATAGTATATATTGAAATTGGTAAATGTGTAAGGGGGAAAAAGGGGTTTTATGGGTCCAATGTATTAAAAGGTGGTCGCCAGAGAATTGAACTATTATCAATCCTCAATTAAGAATAATCTCAAATTAAAATTGACTTTTATGTAAATTTATTTACATGAGAGAAGAGAGAGAGGAAGAAATTAAGAATCTATTTCACTGATTAGTCCAGGTAGATCTTAACCCTCAGCAGAGGATTAAAGGGCCTGAGGCCCAGAGGTGAATGGAGCAAACTTCATTCACAGAGCCTATAAAAGAAGGTTCTTAATAGAAGTTCAGGAAGATTCAGTCTTTAAACTCACCATGTGGAACAGTCTCAGTCACCAACCAGCAAAGCTCCCTCAGGTCCCCTTCACCACACTAGTCACAGCCTCCCTCCCCTTTCTCTTTGGAAGGGGTCACATATATGTCACTTCCAGTGCCTTCCCTTAGCCTGTGTGTCCAATCAGAATAGACGCTTTCTCATAGAAAAGGGTGGTGCCTCAATTCTGATTGGTTACTGACTCTAGCACACATGGGTTAGGACCTCCCAGAATTGGAAGGTGCTCTCACCTTTGTGTAGACTTAATTTAATTATCACAAATGTGAGGAAGGGCTATTATTAATAACAGCAGACACCCCCCCCCAAATATAATAGGACATAAGTATGAATCAAATCTCAGAGAATCTTCTCCTTTGGAATTATAAATAATACTTGTGAGAAAAGTGGTAATTCCATCTGTGGCTTCAAATGGCATGAATATATAATGAGAATTAAATTTGCCAATTAATTAATTAAGAATTAATATACCTTCCAGAAAGCTTTGAGGGAATTAAAATCTTGGTGTTGTTCTATACATTGTCACACTACTCCTATTTCATTTAAATAACATTATTCAGGGGGTAGATGGGTGGTTCAGTGTATTGAGAGACAGGAACAGAGATGGGATATCCTGGGTTCAAATCTGGCCTCAGATACTTCCTAGCTCTGTGACCCTGGACAAGTCACTTAACTCCTATTGCCTAGCCCTTACTGCTCTTATGCCTTGCAACCAATACACAATATTGATTCTAAGATGGAAGGTAAGGATTTTAAAAATAAAACAAAATATTCAGACCAAATAATGTAGAACGTGATGTACATTTAACAAACCATAAATAATTATAATAATATATAATAATTATAATAAACTTTACAAATGTTATCTCATTTGATCTTCATGACAACTTTCAGAAGTAGTTTCTATTATCCTCTTCATTTTCCAGATGAGGAACTAAAATAGACAGAGTTTCAATGAGTTATCCAGGTTCATATAGCTAGTAAGTTTCCAAGGTTGGATTTGAACTCCCATCTTCCTGATTCCAGGTCCAGGTCTCTATCTGCTGGACACAATATGAGATGGCAAGAAGTGCAGTTTCTAGATGTAATTTTACCTCTGATTAGCTGAGTTAACCTCGGTAAGTTATGATGACTCTCTTGGTCTCAGTTTTTTCACAGTAAAATGGAGTTGGATCCTCTGATCTCTAAATCATAACTAAATGCCAAATCATCACTTGATGAAGACTTTGGTTTAAAAAATGGCTAACACAGGCTGGAAAACCCACATGAGGTGGGGGAAGGGATTGGGGTCTCACCCTCTGCAGTAGAGCAGTTGTTAAGACTTCCCAGCACACCTTGGGCCAGGGCATGAGCAATGGCAGGAAACAGCAGGTGGGCAGGGTAGCAGGGTAGCAGTAACAGCAGTGGCTTCAGCAGTGGGACTTAAGAAGTGGCAGCTAGAGCAGGAGACAGGCATTGGGGCTGGTGGAAAGAAGTGGGGGAGGACATGGCCAGAGAAAAACTTAGTAACTGTACTGAAAATCCATCTTAAAAAATACTCTTAATTAATTAAATGGTGTGAGAAGAGAAAATCTTGTGATTTTTATGTTCTATGGGGGTGTTTCCTTTTTTTGACAACTTACTGGTTTATTGAAAAAGGGTTTGGGCTGGGAGTCAGGAAACTTCAATTAAGGAAATATTTGAGATTTCTATGTCTTTGTGGTTAGTCAGGGAGGAGCACAGGGATGAGAGGTAGGGGCAGGAGGGGCAATGGGTTGGGCAGTGGGGAGAGGCTGGGGCAGAGGAGGAGGGATGAGAGGTACGGGAAGGGGCAGGGATGGTTGGGTCTGGGTAGGGGCAGGGAAAAGCAGAGCAAGGTAAGAGAGAAGGTGACTATGGGAAGAAGGCTGGGTAGGATTAGAAGCTGAAGGGGTGGGGGAAATGGGCCAGGAGTAGGGGGAGGGATGGGTTCTGTATGAGCAGAATTGCGAAGGGCATGGGACATACAGGCATCATGAAGGATGGGGCAGAGACTGAGTTGATTCTGATGATGAGAGGGTGTAGAGAGATAAATCTCTTTTTCCTCTGGGGGTTTCTCAAGCTTTTCTCAGTGCTTTTTATATAAGCCTTGAGCTCCCCCAAACTCTCCTCCAGCTTCTTCTCAAGGTCACTTGAGTTATTTTCTGCTTTTTCAAGGTGAGTTATTAGTTCAGCTCTGAGGTCAAACTATCATTCTGTTTCTTCCTGAGGATGAATAAGTAACATGCCAACCCTCCTATCACTATAATTAAGGCTAGGAACAGTGCTATAGAGAGCCACTGTGAAATGTGCTGTGGTATAATGAGGTATGTTAGGAAGACCAGAGACAGCATTTTTCCAATTTGGGCTTTATTTTCAAATACCACTTTTAATTGTCTATGTCAGTGTTGGGCAAACATTTTTAAAGAGGGAGCCAAAGGAAAGGAAATGCTCATCTGTCAGTCTGTTTCTAAGGCAACTCTTTCAAAATTTCATTGTATTGTTTCCTACTCATTGTATTTTTTAGATTAGGAATCATGTCGCACAGACAGAACATTTCAGGGGGCTTCATGTGGTGGTGGGTGGTAATTTGCCCATTACTGTTCTAAGTAGTATTTTTCAATCTAATTAGTAAAATTTCTTGAAATTCTTATTTTTATCAGTAGATGGTGCTTCCCTAATATGTAATGGCTAGGAGTAAGAGTCAGTGTGTGATCTTTTTAGGGACTACAAAGATGAAAAATTTGGTGTAAATACAGGCAGGCCCTTAATCAACTAGCCTCAGACTAAGAGGAGTGTTAACTTTCTTCACTCACCTATCTCCTTAGGGTTAAATGCCAGAGACCAGTGCTTTCACCACATGGGCAGAAACCCATTTGTCTGAGTCCACCTGGGTGGTTTTGAAAGTGGGTCTCCCTAAAAGAGACAAATGGGGTTTGGAAAGGCCTTAATAAAAAAGAAATTCTGGGCTGTGAGATGGAAGCTTGTGGGGTCAGGGTTGCTTCCCCTGGAGGCAAAGAATCAGGAGGATGAAAGCCTCTGCCCAGGTGGAAGCTATGTCAAAGCTAGTTGTTGTTAACAAAAAAGCACAGCTATTCAGCTGTGTTAACTTCAAAGAAAAGGGGAGAATAGAAGAAAAAAAAATTAGAACTTGTCCTTCACTCAGGAAACAGATCAACAGCTGTAGGTTATGCGTAATTTTCAAAAACTGCTCTACCAACTTAGAGCAGAGTACTTTAAGGGTACTTTTCCAACTTTGTCCTTAGCCAATTAGATATAATGCTTCAATTGGTGTTTTGCCTAAATAAGAGAGTTATAAAAAATGGTTACTGATCATTATTCCTTAAGTCAGGAAAACTATTAGCTGTTTTTAACAATTCTGTTTAATTGATATATTAGTAAAAAGAGGTAAATGTGGAAGGGAAAGGGGTAAGGAGACTGCCTAGACTCCCCTAAATGCAGATTGAGTGAAATGAAGCTAGCTCCCTGACAGAGTTCCAATCTCCATGTGGGAATCCTAGTCCCTCACCAGCAAGCCAGGCAGGATCCAGGCAAGGTCCCAATGCAAAAAAACCCTCATGAGCTAAGCTCACTGCAGCAGCAGTGAACCCAACAAGAATGTTCCTGACTCCAAGAAGTTCCAAAGGCAAAAACTCCAGTTGAAAGGCCCAAAGTTTCAAGTCAAAATCCAAAAGCCCCAAGAAACCCTCCTCCAAAGAAGAAATCCACTGGAGAAGATCCAAGGAGCAGAGACTCCAAAGGAGAATCCTTTGGACAGGAAGTTCAGGACTTTTTATAGTGCTTTTTCCACATCACTTTCTGTCCCTTCCCCAATTTACAGGAACCAATCTCAGGCTTTCAATTTGCCTAGCACTGCCCAGGGGCAGGTGTTGTGGGGGGATGGGCAGTGGCCTCTGGAGTTGTCACCCACTCTGGCAAGTGACTTGTGAACTCTCACACTGGTGACTGGTAAGGTACTAAGAGGGGTACTTTAGTTGATTGATAGACAAAAGAGTTTGAATCACTCTTCACAGTTTTAGCTCTCCAAGCAGTGAAGAAAATGAATTGCTACCTACCATGTGAAAGATTTGTTTTTCCATTGACTCATGACAAGAAGTACATTAAATGAAGAATGTGCTTGGAGATCAATGGCATATATCACTGTTTGTGTTTTTTTTTCTAACAAAGTTTATCTACAAATCCACTTTGTAAGGATGGAATTTCAGAATTTGCAACCACTAATTGAGGGGCTGTATTCCATCCTGCTCTTACAATTTACTCCTCAGATGCCTGTGACATCCCCCTTACAACAGACCATATCAAAAATGCAGAATACAGACGAGAATATCCTTTTCTCACACTGGAGACTGGAGGAGCCAGTTTATTCTTTGATGACGAATTGGGCTCAAAGTTAGAAAGTGTGTGTCTATTAAGAAAGTAAACTCAGAAAGCTCTCGAGCTCTCAGTAATATGTCAGGGCACAGGATGTAGGCTGTGCTAGCACTTTGCAAGTATCTGTGACCATTAGAATGTGAAGAGAAGCAATTTAGAACTGAAATTTGTCAAGGTAAACCATAACTCCTTGGCTCTTTTCTCGCGTCCACCTGCAGACGCCACAGCCCTCCCAGGGTAGGTCCCACTCCCAAGCCAGGAGCCTGTACACGGCCAGATTATTTCTTTTCCCCCTCCTCAAGGGGGGAGGGGAGAAGAGAATAATTTTGCGTCTCCAAAACTGTTTTATAGCCAAAGAGAGCTTGGAACTCGGGACGACTGAGACTCCCGAATCCTTTTCTTTCATCCTCAAAAGACAGGAGGCAGTGCCCTAAACTGGGCGAGCACAGGCAGGAACAGTCCTGAGACCAACATTTCCTACCTGGCTCCCACAGAGGACCAAAGAAGGAGGGGGTTGGGCAGGCCCAGTGAGGAGGGAGGTGATACCGGGGTGGGGAGGAATGCGGGGGTCAGACTGCTAGCAGGGAAAACAGAAGGGGGGGCAGAGTCAGCCCCCAAGGAGAGGGCGGAGCCGTCCATCCCAGGAACTACCAGCAGCGCAGAGGACTTTGGGAAATAGGAAGTCTGGAGTGAGCTCTGTCCAGCCCTTCTTCCTCCCTTTCCAAAGATTTGTGCGGCTAGAAACCTCCTTCTCTCCCAACTGAGTGAATGGCCAATTAGCTTATGAATCTTGGACCTGGGGCAGCGGAGAAAGGAGGGACGATCACCGGAGGACCAGAGGCCCAAAGCGGGGAGCATCCAGAGGTAGAGGGCGTAGCTCACGGCGGGAGAAGGGATGGGAACCGCAGAGGGCATTTCTTACTCCCTTCCTCACCGGTTAGAGCTGGCAGCTCCAGGCTGAGTGGAGCCCCTGGGGTGTGTGTGTGTGTGGGAGGGATTAAGTCTCCTCCTTGTGAGTTTTTTGTGGAAAGACCAGCTCCCGCGGGGGCCGCCTTGAGGCTCCCTCATGGACACCCTCAGATCACCCTAAAGTCGGGAGCCCCTCGCGGCTCTGGAGTTAGGCAGCTCTGGATGAGGTCCGGAAAGGACCTGGGTAGGGCAGGAGCTGATCCGGGACTAGCAGCGCCCGGATGACAAGCTGTTGGCAGGCTGTGAATTTCGTAATTGGGTGACACAGTGTGTCCATGGGGCTGCTCTGGTGTCTGGGACGGTTTGGCTGTGGCTGCCTGCTTCCTGGTTGGGATCTTGTTTCCTCCTAAAACGTCCTGACTGGGGACAGAACAAGATACAATTTTCACAGGCCCTGGAAGGGCCCAGGAGTCCTTCATCCCTGCTCCTGGGACCCAGACCCTCCAGGCTCCTGATCCCCTGCAGCACCCCCCCCCCCCCTTCTTTCAAAGCGTCCTCCCCTATGTAAGGAAGCAAACTGCCAGGGTTTGATCCTGGCTCTCTTTCTCAGCCTAAGCCTTCCCCTGCTCATCCCTGGCCGCCTCAGACCTGTTTAAGTGTATTTAACCGCATCCACTTCTGTCTTAGGGAAGTGGGGGTAGGGACACTCCTTTACCCCAACCTTAGTTGGTGACTCCCTCATTGCAATCCCTCTACCTGAATGAAAGCCACTTGATGCCCCTTGGGCAGTCCTCTGTTTCAGGTTACTCCCAAGCTGCTAGGTATCAACTAGGAGGCCTCAGAGAGAGAGGCCTATCTGGGGAAGTCAAGTTGTTTCTGAGTTGTCATCCACTTTAGCTTGTGGGTTGTGGGCCTCCTCCCCACTTAAGCATAAAGTGGGGGTGTATAAGCTTCTGGTGATTAAATCTAAAAGTAGAGAGGGGAGAGTTGAACCTATTTTCACACCAAAAGATACAGGTCTATCTTTCAGCCTTCCCTTCAGGACATAGGCATCCTCTCTCCCTGGCCACAACTGCTGATTAGGGATTCCACTGTCCTACCTTCATACCCAGCCCCCTCTAAACATCCATGAGTTCTTTCATCCTCCTCCAAAGACCCAATCTTGGATGCATGATTAAAAGAATTCTTTATCCCCTTTGTCTATTTTGAGTTAATCAATTAAGAACTTACAGTACCCCTATTTGACACTTGGTAAGACTAAGTGGAAGAGTTCACAAGTCACTTACTACAAGACTCCACAGACAGTGCTGCCTGGACAGTGCCAGGCAAATTTGGGAGCTGTGATTGGTTCCGGAAGTGACATGGAAAAGGGACTTTAAATGGTGAGACCAGGAAGAATTTCCAATCATTTTGCCTTGGTGGTTCAGGCAGAAGGACAGCTTCTAGGACTTCTGCTCATTCTGTGATGGTGATCCTGGCTGAGGAGACTCTTAGAGGCAGTCACTTTGTCCTGGACTCGTCCTTGACTGAAGCTTTTTGGGCTGGAGAGGCTTGCTGGGTGAGTGACCAGAGCTGAAGGAGGAAGCTTGTGTTGGTGGACTTCTGGCTGAAGATACAACCTGGACTTCCATGGGGAGACCCAGAACATAAGGTAGCCTTTGCTGGGGCTGAGCTGGACTTCCCCAGAGCAGCACTTAGAGTGCTAGGCTACACATCTCTCTGCCTTCTTCCTACATTTCCCACTTCAATACCTGTGCCCTGTTGTAAGTAAAAGCGACTAACAGTCATTTTGACTTAAGGGCTAATATTTTATAATTGACAACAACAGTCTTACTTTTATATCTCTCATATTTGTCAAACCAATTTTTAAATCTTACATACAAATATGTAAATTCTTTCCTTTTCCCCCCTTTCCTTCCCCTTTTTCAGAGTTTTCTTAATTTCTCCCTTTTTCTCTTTAAGAGGCAAGGGAACAAAAAGATTTCTAAGTGAGAGCCCCCCTGCTGCTCAGACTGTCAGTGGATGGCAGTTAGAAGGGTGCTGCTGGCAGTTGGAAGGTGAGTTGCAGGCAGTTGAAAAGAGGTTTTTGTGTCTGGGTTCCCTGGAGAGCAGAGCTGTCTGTCTGTGTCTCTGAGACAAAGTGGCAGTTGGAAAAATAACTGACAGTGGGTGAAGAGAAACATTTAAGGAGTGGGAAGGTAATTAATGTTTCTTGATTAACTTAGATAGGTAGTTAGTGAGTATATTATTAGAAAGACAGAGTAGGTAGATGGGCTGGGCTGGGCCTGGCCTGGCAGAAAATGCTGCCCTGAAAGACAGATAAATTTTGTTTACTTAGGACTGGGATCTTAGGTGTAGGTATAAGAGTTCTCTCACTTTCCTCTTTTCTAGTTCCTATCCAAACTTTCCTCAAAATAAAATAAGTGTTTTGTATTTTACCAAACTGCTCTCCTGACTTTTGTTCAAACTCCTACCAAAAAGTTTAACCCTTTACACCCTACCCCTCTTGCTTTAGAGCTGATTCTCTAGCAGATCCCAAACACTGGGCTCCCCATCTCCAGTTTCCCTTCAAGGATGCCGAGCCTAAGTTCTACCACAGAGTCCTCCCCAGCTCCTACTTAGGCTTCAGGACCTCCTTGCCTTGTTTTTCCAGCCTCAGCTGTCCAGCTGGAACACTTCTATCACTCAAGCTCTCTGACTTCCTGGCCATGACCCATGTGAAAACCGTCATGTTTCCCAGTCCCTACTTGTGCTCCCTTTACTCATACTTACTGATTTCTTGCTCTCATTTTTGTCAAAGCCATGCAGCCCCACCTTCCCTGCCAGGGTTCTGAAGCCTGTTTTTTTGTCCACTCTCAGATTTCCACTCCTCATTTCCTGGCAGTTCCCTTCCAGAGCAACACCCCCTCCCACCCCACACACACCCGAACCTTCCCTAGATCAATGAATCAGTCTGTGATCTAGGTAATGGGTTACTTCAGGCATCTTGGTGGCATAGTGGGAAAGAGGAACTTTACACAGTGGAGTTACTTGGGCTACTTTGCTGCCTCTACAGGGATCCTGGAGTCAGGGAGAATGGCCTTTGAGAGGGACAGACTTACAGCCCAGGTGAGTGTGTGTCATCCACAGAATTGATCAACATCAGCCAATGAGGAAATTTCATTCACTATAAAAGGATTTACTATGAAGATGGCAATACCTTCCTTAGAGATCATTTCTTACATGAAACAGACTGGAAACAGGATGCAGTAGGAACAAGACTTTCCTGCTCTCCTATTGTATTTTCTAATGATTTCACTGGCACTTTGGTGTCTCAGACACTAATACTACCGCAGAATTACTGACCTGCCATGTTTGTTTTCTCCTTTAAAAAGACTGACAAGGAAAACCATTTGACTCAGTGTTCATTATGTCGGGATTGTGTCTTCGTTCTCATTCACATGACACACAGACACAGACACAGACACACACACACAGACACACAGACACACAGACACACACACACACACACACACACACACACACACAGCATAGTCCTGAAGGCTTCCCCAAGTCTGTGCTTTGATCAGAGAAGAAATGGTGCTACTCATTTCCTTCTGCCTCCAGTTATACAAATCTTTCAGTCTAACAGGCTCCTCCCTCTTTAACATTTCTTTGGTTTAGGCAATGAGTGGGTAGAAAAGCCCTCCTATGCACCAGGCACTAAGGAAAACAAGGAAATAAAAACCATGGCATGCCCTCCAGCTCCCTCCCAGTCTGATGGAGAAGGTAGACCTGCAGCTGTGTGTGTGCAAACAGGCTCTATGAAAGGTTTATGGGAAGTATGGTGAGAGGGAAGGCTCTGACTAAGAGTCATTTGTTCAGAAGGTGAAAATGTAGCTGACACTTGAATGCTCAGAGGCCACAATGAGGATGGAGAACATTCTAATCATAGGAGTCAGACAATGGAAGGGCCCAGAATCAGAACTCAAGGTCAGTGGGGAGGCCATTTTCCTGGGGTCAGAGAAGAATAAGGTGTAAGAAGACAGGAAAGAGGGTTGAGGTTTCTTATATGAACATAAAATGTGCCATTAGATCGTGTTGCAAAAATTGTCAGTTATCAATACTCATAGACTGAATAAGACACCCAGATAGGGAAACCATTGATTTCAAATCCATTCCAGAGTGTGACCCACACAGCTGCCTCTATGCTACTGAGCTTCTTGGCCCAGAGTCAGGGATTTTAGGTGAGACCAAGAATGGCCTAAAGATTTTCAGAAATAGGACTTTTTTTTTTAGAGTAGCTTCAAGTATCCGAAGACCTTTAGCAAAGTGATTTGTACGGGACCCAGGAACAAGGTACTATCATCTTCCCAATACCCAGTGGTCTGGGTGACTGCCGATTTATAATATTGTAGTACTGTTCCCACTGTATCCCACCATCTTTTCATTATTTTGGTTGAGATAGTTGATATTTTGCTTTTCCAAATGATTTTTTCATGACTTTATTCATCCCTATAAAATATTCTCTTCATGTTCAATGGAAAGATTTTTTTCTCCTGTATTTTATTTTTTGTTTTGTTCTCTCATAATGCTGTTCAATCTGAAGCTTCTTCTCTGAGGAAGAAGTTTATATGAACTCAAAATTAAATGTCCTCCTCCTCTGATGAGAGATTTTCCAAGGCTAAAATGACCACTAAAAGAAAAACTCTCATAAAACATTGTCTCAGCATTTTCTGTAAGGTTTTGAAGAAGCTCAGACAACCTTACCTTGTCCCATCTTTAACAATCAATATGATCTTTTCAAAGCTGGTTTGTGCCCTCATCAGAGACCTTAGTCAAGAGCTTGGACTCATGAATGTATAAAAGTATTCATAAGAGATAATATGAAGAAATGGTCAATAATGTTTAGGTAGTAGATGGGTTGTTGAATTTCTTTTTCTGAGATATTATATTTTAAGCATTCTATTTCTCCTTTAGTTCATCTGAGCAATTAAAATTTTGTAAATGATCATCCACTTCACTTAGATTGTCAGATTTATTGGCATATAAATGGGAAAAATACTCCTAATGATTATTTAATTTCCTCATCATTGGTGAAGAATTCACCAGTTATATTGATGCTGATTATTTGACTTTTTTCTTTCCTTTTATTATTTAAATTTACCAATTCTCTATTTTAACTTTTTGTTTTTTCATAAAATCAACTTCACCTTA
>NW_025389896.1:0-2032 GCF_016433145.1 Gracilinanus agilis | reverse complement strand
GGATTTTCTCTGTGTAAAAGCTGTCGAGTGTTAAAGACTTCTTTTTCTTGTTGTTATTCTTTCTCTTCTGAACTTCCTGATGAGTAGCCATCATTAGCCCAGCAGCTTCTCAGATTTATCCTCGTGCTCAGTGTCTATTCGCGATCTATTGGCTCCTGAGGTCTGAGTTCTGGTTTTTTTTAAGGTCAAGCCCCCTGGTGGGCCCTCTTGCTTGATCCTCTGCCGGAGGTTTCTTTACAAGTCTCAGGGCGCTGCTTCCATAGTCGTAAACCCGTCTGCACTGGTTCCCCACTTAGGCTTTAGTTCCTGGTTGTGTCTGCCTCCACCCACGCCTCTGCTCAGCCTGCGCTCTGCGCCCAGCGTCCTGCTCCCGCACGCTCAGATTTCGCGTGCGTTTTTTGACTTAATGGGGTCCTAAGTCTTGCTGCTCTCAGGAACAGGTCCCGGAGCTGCTGATGACCCGATGGGTGCCCCAAACTTGCCCTATTTCTTTTTAGCTGGGTTCGGAGCTATAGATGAGTGTGGAGGGTGTGGGGGTGGGGCGGTTGCTCAGCCCGTGATTTAGTGAGAGCCCTTTATAGCCTGGAAATGTCTCGATTCCACGTACCTTCCACGCTGTGCCCTGTTGTGGGGTTCCTCCTTTCGTCTGGACTTGTTTTTATGTCCCCTTGAGGAGTTTTGTGTGTTTTGGTCAGGAGAGGTTAAGAGCTGCTTCTTACTCTGCCACCATCTTAACCCGGAAGCCGAAGCTGTTATTTTTTAAAATTTAAGTTATATGACTAGAAAAAAAAGCTGGAAAATGAATAAGAAACAATAACAAATAGAAACTGAACAGATAACTATTTTGTCAACATAAAAGACCTAAGCAAACTCAAAATAAGGCAACATAGTCAATATGACTATATTCAAAGCCTCTAAGAAAAATATAAATTTGTCTCAAGCCCAAAAATTTACCAGAGGAGTTCAAAAAGGATTTTTAAAATCAAATAAGGAAAGGTAGAATATGAGTAAACAACAGAAAAAGAGAAAAGAAATTACAATTGACAGCTTCTTTCCAGGAAGCAAAAAAAGAGCAAATGAAATAGAAGATCAGGAAGCTCCAGCAAATTGGACACAGGGTTTGGAAGATCTGAAAATTCAATTAAATGAAGAATTTCAGGAACTCAAAAAACAATCAAGAGTGGCTGAAGATAATTTGAAAAAGGAAATACATGAATGAAAACAAGAAAATAAAGTCTCAAAAGCCAACATTGACCAGCCTGAAAATGAAGAATAAAAGGCAAAAGATGGTCTACAAAGAAAATCAGACCACAAGGAGAAGGATGATCAAAAAGCCAGGTATGAAAATCAGTCTTTAAAAATAGTACTCAATAACTAGAAGCAAATGACATCACAAGGCAGCAAGAATATATAAAACAAAATTTTAAAAAATGAAAAATTTGAGGAGAATATGAAACAACTCTTTGATACAACCAAAGACCTAGAGAACAGATCCCAAAGAGACAATTGAATAATTATTGGTCTACCAGAACATCATGACGAAAGAAAAAGTTTGGGCATCATCCAGACATTCTTGAACAAGAGGGAAAAGTAGAAAATTGAAATAATCCACGGATAGCCTCTTACATTTAATCCACAACTGACAACTTCCAGGAATATTATAGCTGAATTCAAAAACTACCAGACCAAGGAAAAAATATTACAAGCTGCTAAGAAGAAGTCATTCAGATACCTGGGAAACACAGCATTTGCACTGAAGGACTGGAAGGCATTGAATATAATATTCTGGAAAGCAAGAGAACTGGATCTGCAAGTAAGAATCAACTATCCAGCAAAACTGACTATACTTTTGCAGGGGGAAATATGGTCATTCAATAAAATTTAAGACTTACAAGCATTCATTAATAAAAAAATGGACTTCAACAGAGTTTGCTGCCCAAACATAGAACTAAAGAGAATGACCATAAGGTAATGAAAAAAGAAAGAAAGAAAGAAAGAAAGAAAGAAAGAAAGAAAGAAAGAAAGAAAGAAA
>NW_025389895.1:0-4883 GCF_016433145.1 Gracilinanus agilis | reverse complement strand
GTCTGTCACTCTCTCATTGAGATATTTCATGTTTCCTTCTATTTTTTCAGTCTTTTGACTTTGTTTTATTTGTTCTTGTTGTCTTGAGAGATCATTAGCTTCCAATTGCTCGATTCTAGCCTTTAGGGATTGATTTTCGGCTATAATCTTTCGGTTTTCGGCCATAATCTTCTGGAATTCCTTTTCAATCTGGTCATTTCTGGTGTTCAATTGCAAGATTTTACCTTTTAAACAGTTATTTTCTTGCCAGATCTCTTCCATTTTCCTCAAAATCTCAGTTTTCAACTCTTCCATAGCTTGTGAGGAGTTTTCCTTATTTGAGGAGGGTCCGGATGCTTGTTTGTTCTCCTCCTCTGTTTGCTCGGTTGTCTGGATTTTCTCTGTGTAAAAGCTGTCGAGTGTTAAAGGCTTCTTTTTCTTGTTGTTATTCTTTCTCTTCTGAGTTTCCTGAGGTTGGGTAGCCATCATTAGCCCAGCAGAGTCTCAGGTTTATCCTCGCGCTCAGTGTCTGTCCGCGGTCTATTGGTTCCTGAGGTCTGAGTTCTGGTTTTTTCCAAGGTCAAGCCCCCTAGTGGACCCCCTTGCTTGATCCTCTGCAGGAGGTTCCTTTACAAGTGTCAGGGCGCTGCTTCCACAGTCGTATACCCGTCTGCACTGGTTCCCCACTCAGGTTTTCAGAGCTTTAGTTCCTGGCTGTGTCTGCCTCCACCCACGCCTCCGCCAGTGCCTGTGCGCTCTGCGCTGGGCGTCCACTCTCTGCCCTCGCGCTCAGATTTCGCTTGTGTTCTCTGGCTTATTGGGGTCCTAAATCTTGCTGCTCTCAGGAACAGGCCCTGGAGCTGCCAATGACTCGATGGGTGCCCCAAACTTGCTCTATTTCTTTTTAGCTGGCTTCAGAGCTACAGATTTTGTGTGTGGAGGGGGTGGGGGTGGGGTGGTTGCTCAGCCCGCGATTTAGTGAGAGCCCTTTATAGCCTGGAAATGTCTCGATTCCACGTACCTTCCACACTGTGCCCTGTTGTGGGGTTCCTCCGTTCGTCTGGACTTGTTTTTATGTCCCCTTGAGGAGTTTTGTGTGTTTCGGACAGGAGAGGTTAAGAGCTGCTTCTTACTCTGCCGCCATCTTAACCTGGAAGCTCAAGTGACCTCTTTAAAAGGAGAAGGTCCTCAGTCAGCTGAGGGGTGTCTGGTGAAGAGGGTGGCTGATGAAGGAGCTCTTCTGGTCCGTGAAGGAGTGTTGAGACCTTGGTGAGACTGCTTTAAATATCTTCTTTGAATTCCACAGGATGAGTTTAAAGACTGACTGAATCTTCCTGAACTTCTCTTCAGAAACTTCTTTTAATAAGACTCTGTGAATGAAGTTTTGCTTCATTCACCTCCTGGCCTCTGGCCCTCTGACTCTTGGCTGAGGGTTAAGATCTACTTGGATTAATTAGAGGATCGTAGTAAATTACCTACTGGGTTAGATTCTTATTTCCTTGTTTCTTCTCTCTCTTCATAATTGTAAATAAACTTCCATAAAAGTCAATTTTGAATTGAGATTATTCTTAATTGAGGATTGATAATAGTTCAATCCTCTGGCAACCATCTTTTAATATAGTGAACCCATAAAACCCCTTCTTCCCCCTTACAAATCCCAACAATTAAAGCTGTCCATAAGTAGAATGAGTATGCTTTTGGTGGGGAGGGAAAGGGTTCCCTTTCATTAGAGGTCTTCAAGCAATGGCTGTGTCATGTATACTTGTTGTATGTGGTGGAAGAGACCTATTCAGCTATGAATTGCACTATATTATCTCTTATGTCTTTTCTAACTCCATTTTGGGAGTCTGCAGTTCTGTGATCAGTGGCACAAGGCCAATGTGCATGTACGTCCTTTATGGTTGCTCTGAAAGTTCAGAAAGAATTTTTGATTACCTTATGGATGGCTCTTTCAGCGATATCAACCAAGTGATAGGGAAGTGAAAATGCTTTGATTTCAGGAAGTTGAAAGAAGCAGAAAGACAGATATGGAAAAGAGTAAGAAAGAACAGGGTCTCAATAGAGGCAATGAGGGGAGAAAACATGGAAAACAAACCAAATTGTGATAGATTTTTATTTCAAATATGTTTTAAAGTGAGATTTAAGGCATTGGTGCATTCAACAGGTATTTGTTAAATACCTACTATATATAAGGCACAGAAGCAGTATAAAAATCATCTTGGTCTGCATATTATTTCAGGGTTGTATTTTTGTGCATGTGAATGAAGAAGTTGAATTCTTAAAGGAATGAGACAAAAAAAAAGTAAAGAAAGAAGAGAAAAGAGAAGGAAAAGGGAAGAAAAGAGATGAAAAAGGAAGAGGAAGATGATGAGTACAAGAAGCAGAATGTAAAAGAAAAGGAAGAAGAGGGGAAGGAGAAAAAAGAAGAAAGAAAGGAGAAAATTAGTGAGAACCAGAAAGGAGGAGGAGAAGGAAGAAGATGAGAGCTCTTAAGAACATGTTGAGGAATCTTCCCTTTCAACTCATCCATATTCATTCTCTGACATTTATACAAAGTATTACACTTATCTTATTTGATCCTCCCATAGCCCTGTCTGGGTCAGCCATTATAATTCCCATATCAAATATGAGGAAATTTAGGCTCAGAGAGGTGGTGTCCAAGATCACAGTCTGATGGGAGAGATAGGATTGTGACTAGATATCCTAATGCCCAAGCCAGTGCTTATATGCCACAACTAGTATAATCTCTATATAATTCCAAACATCGGACCACCCAGCAAGGACAAAATCTGATGTTTGAAAAACACTTGATTTATTAGTCAACACACCCATTTCAGTGGATGTGATTCCCTTTAAGGTTTTGTCTTCAAAGGTGGGGCTGTCATTTTAGCATTAGACCCCACCCTCAAAACCAACATGATGACACAGAGAAGTCAAGGAGGTGTAAACCAAGGGCTTCTAACTCTTTCTTTTTTTTTCCATGGGAAATTTTCAGCTGACAGCCCAGCACATAGATCTAATGTTGAGCAGCCCCTCTGACTCGGGTGAAAATTTCCCTTCATGCTCTTCAAAGATGAATTTTAGCAAAATATATTTAGGTTCATAGCCTTTGCATTATCTGCTGCTCCTCATATTCTTTCTCAACATATGTTTGTCACAAAACCTTGCTGTTTCTACCTCCATAAACATCTTCCAAATCCAACATATTTTCTTCACTCATAGCTATGACCTTAGTTCACACCCCTTTCAATTCTCACCTAGATTATTGCAATAGCCTGGTTTCCCTGCAATCTACATACTGCTGTCAGAGTAGTTTTCCTTAAGTGTAGATATAACCACGTGACTTCCCTAGTGAATACTAGTAGCTTCCTAGTGCCTCAAAACAAACAAACAAACAAACAAACAAACAAACAAACAAATAAATAAATAAATACATAGGTAGATAGATAGATAGATAGATAGATAGATAGATAGATAGATAGATAGATAGATAGACAGATAGATAGATAGATAGATAGATAGATAGATAGATAGATGAATGAATGAATGAGTGAATGAATAAGTAAATAAATAAATAAATGCTTCTATTTGGCTTTTAAAAATTTCAAATCTTATTGATAAATTTTGTTTTAACTTAGTTGATAAGCATTCCTACAAATGAAAGAGTACCCTTCCTAAAAATATAAGATTATTATGATCAATAATATATGCAGGTATATGCTTTTGGAAACTATTATTTGTTAAAAGAATGGAAGACCTTGCGATTGAACTTAAATTAGGTTAAGTAGGCAACCAGTTTTGTCCATTGTATTTTTCTTGAGCTTTATTAAGGAATAATGTTCTTGTTTACATAATTGTGTTTCATGTGTTTATTGCTATTTTATATCTGCCTTCACTCTTCAAAGTTAAAGAATTTTGTTTTTTTTTCCTTTCAAGCATTCCTTTTTTCTCAATTCCATCTTTCTCCATGTACTTGAAAGAAAGAAAAAAAATGAAAGTCTAGTCAAGCAAAACAAATCCCATTTTGGAGATTACATGTCTAAAAATGTGTTTCTTATTGTGCATGTTAGTCCATCATTCTTCTGTGAAGAGGTAGGAAATATTCTTCTTTATTACCTTTCTGTAACTAGATTTGATCATTAAAAGCCATTCACCACTTGGCCCTAACCTATATTTTTAGCCTTCCTAACGTTAAGATGCAGTTAAGTCATCTTTCTTTCTATTCCATACAAGCAATACTCCAGTTCCCATATTCTATGCCTTTGCATTAGTTACTCTCACTCCTGTATTTCACTCCTTTTCCCCTTCCTCTCTTACTTTTTGTTAAGACTATATTGCCTTATACAGGAAGCCTTACCTGATCTGCCTGACTACTGGTGACTTCTCTCCCAACTTTCCTTATATTTAACTACTTTGTATATACTCTATTCTTTAAATTATCCTTATATTTGTATCTACTGTCTTCTCCATTAGAATGTAAGATCATTGCAAGTAAGGATTAGTTCATCCTTTGTATTTTTATCTCTGACTTCTAGCACAGCTCTTGATATAGAGGCACTTAATATTTATTAATCAATTTATTAATTAAGTGTTCCTTAATAGACATGGTATCAGATTAACTTTTGCAAATCCAGGAATGTCAGGGCAAATATAATTAAGATTTTACTTGTAGAACTTCAAGGTTTATAATAATTTTAGATATTTATATGTGTTTTTTAAACGTTTGCAAAGCACTTCAGATAGATAAATGGATGATTAGATAGGTGGATGGATGATTAGGTAGATTGATCAATAATATATATATAATAAGATGATATATAATATAGATATCTATAATAATATATTATTATATTATTATCTAAAATATATTATGTTGTATTATATTATATCATATATTATTAGAT
>NW_025389894.1:0-3867 GCF_016433145.1 Gracilinanus agilis | reverse complement strand
AGAATATTTTTCCATGGTTACATGATTCATGCTCTTTCCCTCTCCTCCTTCCACTCCCCTCCTGTAGCCAATGAGCAATTCCATTGGGTTTTACATGTATCATTGATCAAGAACTATTTCTGTTGATTGCACTCTTTTTAAGAACGATGCTTACCACAGAACCAAAACATTATACACAGTAACTGAAATATTGTGGGACAATCAAACGGGATCGACTCTGCTACTAAAAGCAGTGCAATGATCCAGGACAACACCGAGGCACTTGTGAGAAAGAAAGCTGTCCACACCTAGAGAAAGAACTGTAGGAGTAGAAATCCAGAAGAAAACATATGACTTATCACTTGTTTATTTGGGTTTAGGATTTGGGGTTTGGATCTTAAAAGATTACTCTATTGCAAAAATGAATAATATGGAAACGGGGAAAAAAGAATGATGCTTATTAAAATGACAGATTTGGAGGGGATGTAGAAAAGTGGGGACACTAATACATTATTGGTGAAAGTGTGAACTGACTCAAACCATTTTGGAGAGCCATTTGGAATTACACCCAGAGAGCTATATAATTCTGTATATATTCTAAGACTCAACAATACTATTGCTGAGTCTGTTTCCCAAGGAGGTCAGGGAAAAAGGAAAAGAACTTCTATATTCCAAAATATTTATAGCAGCTCTCATTGTGGTAGCAAAGAATTGGAAATTGAGGGGATGCCCATCAATTGGGGAATGGCTAAACCGATTGTGGTGTATAATTGTGATGGGATACTTCAGTGCCTTAAGAAATGATGGCCAGATTAATTTTTTTTAAAACTTGGAAAGAACTACATGAGATAATAAAGAGTGAGATATGTAGAACCAAGAGAACATTATATACAGCCACAGACTTAATGTTTGAACAATAACTTGTGAATGTTCACCTCCAGACAATGAACTGAGTAGAAACATGAAAAAATAATCTGTATATTTTGTCAGATGATGTCTTCTATAGTGTGGAGAGAGGAAGGAGGAGCTGAATTTTTTTTTAAAAATGATGCTTATCAGAACTTAAAATGTAACAAAAATATTAAATATTTTTTAAAAGAATAATGCTTAAAACCAAAGTCTAGATCCCTGGGGGCAGTAATAGGAACATTTCAGCCTCCTGAAACCAAAACTTTAAATAGCAAAAATATCCCCTTCCATACCCCCAAAATATCTATGAATAATTTTGATTAATGATTAAAAATCTTACCCCCCCCATCAGTTTATGGGATCATATTTGACACACTTTAGGAAGATGAGTATATCTTTCGTTGAGTATTTTGAGTTGATAAATGAAGCTAAGGATGAGAACGGGTATGACCATCTTGAGTAAGTTGCCTATGAGGGTCCCATAGATAGGCACATAGATAGGCATATTCTCTCTCTCTCTCTCTTTCTCTCTCTTTCTCTTTCTCTCTCTCTCTCTCTCTCTCTCTCTCTCTCTTTCTCTCTCTCTCTCTCTCTCTCTCTTTCTCTCTGTCTCTTCCCCCCACCCCCAGGGTGGCTATGAAGAAAATGCTTTGTAAACCTTATAGGATTATGTAAATGTAAATTGTTAGCATTAGGGTAGGGATAGGGACTGAATTTGAGACTTCATTGGTATAAGGAAGAACCTTCCAAGTGAGGGATCTCTCTCCACCAAGGCAGAATCAGCACCTTTTCTGAAACTTATAGTTGCCCATAACACTGAGAGGTTAAGAGACTTGTCCAGTATATGTCAGAGGCGGCCCTTGAACCCACGTCTTCTGGGCTTGAAGTCAGCTTTCTATCTACAATATAGTGCTGCCTCTCATTATTAATAGTATTATTTAAAAACCCTTACTTTCCATCTTGGAATCAATACTATGCTCTAAGGCAGAAGAATGGCCAGGGTTAGGCAATGGGGGTTAATTGACTTGCCCAGGGTCATATGGCTAGGAAGTGACGGAGGCCAAATTTGAACCCAGGATCTCCCATTTCCAGGTCTGGCTTTCTAACCACTGAGCAATCTCGCTGCCCCTAGATGTTTAGATAGCCATAATGACTGAGCTCCTTGTTTGTTGTTGCTCAGTTGTCGACTCTTCATGATCTCATTTGGGGTTTTCTTGGCAAAGATATTGGAGTGGTTTTCCATTTTTTTCTCAAGCTTGTTTTGATAGATAGGGAAACTGAGGCAAATAGGGTTAAGTGACAACACAAGGTCACACAGCTAATAAGTGTCTGAGGCCAGATTTGAACTCAGGAAGATGAATCTTCTTGACTTTGGGTCTGGCATTCTATCCACTGTGCTATCTAGCTACCCCCAAAGTGATTTAGATTTTAAACCTTTATTTTCTATCCTAGTAACAGCTGTAGGATAGAAGGAGAAGGGCTAGACAAATGGGATTAAGTGACTTGCTCAGTTCCATGGCTAGGAAGTGTCTGAGGCCATATTCAAACTCAGGTAAGTAAGTCTTCTTGCCTCCAAGCTCCAACTCTATCGACAGGGCCACCTACTTGCTCCTTGTACTTCTTTTATATTCCATAAAGTGCTGCCTACTTCCTAGGCACATAGTAAATAGTCTATTCATTGATTAATGTTGGTGAAGCATCACCATAGCAGTACAGACTAAGACAGTTTTCTAGACAGTCTCATAATTACTAAAACAACTTTGGTTTTCATAGACTGAAAAAGCAAACGTGAACTCAATAAGTTACTTCAAGAGCACTGGTCCAAGATGAAGTTGACTGAGAAGGTTTTGTGTGTTTAGAATTCAAGGCAGTTTGTCCACAATCCTCCCTGTTGTCAGGGGCTGAATACTGAATACATAACCAAAAGAACATATTTGCTGGGGTTCTAGAGTCTTGAAATGAGAATCAGAATGGCCTGAAACTTAGCACCTGTTCACCAAGAACCACTAGCTAAGTCAAGCAATTCCAAAGTTTCTAAGTAATTTTCATTCTCAACATACCAGACACAACTGTTGTTCTTTAAGCAAAAACAAGGAAATGGTTTCTTAAAATTTTAAAAATAAATACAAGTATAAGAAAACTTTCTCTCTCTCTCTCTCTCTCTCTCTCTCTCTCCCCCTCCCTACCCCCTTCCCCATTTCTCCCTCCAGGATTCCTTCTCATAAAAAGTCCAAACATGGCTATGTCCACTGAAGAGGCATTCCAGGGTGGAGTCTGACCCAGAGTCTGCTCAAGGAATTACAAGGCAAGCAGGAGATTTGACATCAGGGTGCCAAGAACGTGAAAATAGATCCATGGGTGTGGCGGCCACATATGACTGGTGAGATATGGTGGNCCACATATGACTGGTGAGATATGGTGGTTTTTTGTTTTTTTCAAACAAGACCAGGTAGCCAAACTAAGGATACTGCCAACACTCACTCATCTAGGGTATCAAAAAGAGGCAAGGTTTGGATGAATAAAATCTACAGATAAATAAGAGCTCCTTCTAGTCTCAGAATCACAGTGTTAGGGACCTCAGAGATCCTCTAGTTCAAGTCATTTCTTGACAAGATTTTCTTCAATAAAAAAAAAAAACACAACAAAGTAATCACCTAATACATGGATAACCCAGTGGAATTGCTTGTCAACTCTGAGACGGGGGATGGAAGAGGAGAAGACAACAACATAATAATGTAACTTTGGAAAACTGATGTATAAATTTGTTATTGGAATAAAATAAAGATAAAAATAAAATCATCTGTCTCTTCATTAGATTGTCCTCTAGTGAGGAGGTGCCCAGTATCTCCCAAGGTAGCCCATTCCACTTAGGACAGTTCTAATGGTTGGGAAATTTTTCCTTATGTTGGACCTAAACCTTCTTCTCTGCAGACAGAGACCTGTTACCATTCCTCACTCTGCACAGTGGGGCCAAACAAA
>NW_025389893.1:0-4525 GCF_016433145.1 Gracilinanus agilis | reverse complement strand
GTCTTGCCCAACATCACACGATTATTGTCTGTGGCTGAATCAGAACTCAAGTCTTCTTATTTTGAGGCTAAAAATTTGTGGCATTTGCAAATGGTACAGAAATTGTAAAATTTAATCACTATTTGCTCTGAATTTAAGTAATGGAGGAGTTGTAGCCAAGAGTTAATAGTAGAGAATAAAAGGAGAAAATATTATTGTTTTAAAAAGGAAATTCCAAATTACACAATGTTCAGGGAAAGATAAGGATGTGAGGATATGTGTGTGTATGTGTGTGTATGTGTGCATATATGTATATGTAAAGAGTCCTAAATCATAGAAAATTTAAGAAGAATTTAGCAATCTGGAGAAATGAATATGGGAGACTACTGATTAATAATGGTGACAAAAAGGAATCAACCAGTGCTAGTTCCCCTAATAAACTTCTATGGTAAAGAGTATTAGATATTAAAAATCAATAAACTCTCTAATCCTTTTAAGAATTAAGAAGATGGAGAGAAGCTCATAGGCAGTCCAATTAGGAATATACAACAGGGCCTAAAAACTGTAAGCAAAACATAAACCACTGGATTCTTAACTGTCATCTGTTTGAATTTCTGCAGAGAAGAAGGCCAGAACTGCTAGGTCATTGTGGAAATCCAAAAAGAAGAGCAGCAAGATGAAAGAATGCCCTTCAGGAGGTCCTCATTTCAGTGTAACAAATATCTCTCCATGTATGAAGAAGAGAATAGCACTTTGGCCTGTAAATTCATTCATTGAGGAATTCACTTTTTTACTTTGTTCTTTGATGTCTTTCTTTTTTTCTAATTTTTAAAATATTTTCCCATGTTTACATAATACATTTTATTTCCCTCCTCTCATCCCACCCCCACTCAGAGCTGACAAGCAATTCCACTAGGTTATATAAATGTTATAACTTGATACCTATTTCCACATTATTCATTTTTGTAATAGAGCAAACTTTTGAAACCAAAACCCCCGATCATGGACCAATATAAGCAAGTGATAAGTCATATGATTTTCTTCTGCATTTCTACTCTCACAATTCTGTCTCTTAGTGTGGATAGCATTATTTCTCACAAGTCCCTCTGGATTGTCTTGGATCATTGCATTGTTACTATTACCAAAGTCCATTACATTTGATCATTCCACAATGTTTCACTTTCCGTGTACAATATGCTCTTGGTTCTGCTTATTTCACTGTGCATCAGTTCATGAAAGTTCTTCCAGTTCATATAGAAATGCTCCAGTTCATCATTTCTTATAGTATAGTAGTATTCCATCGCCATCATATACCACAATTTGTTCAGCCATTCCCCAATGGAATGAAACCTCATTTTCCAATTATTTTGCCACCATCAAGAGTGTGGCTATAAATATTTTTGTTACAACTCTTTTTTATTGTCTCTTTCAAGTACAAACCTAGTAGTGGTTTTGCTGGGTCAAAGAGCAGGCATTCTTTTAAAGCCCTTTGGGCATAATACCAAATTGCCTTCCAGAATGTTTGGATCAATTCACAATTCCACCTGCAGTGTATTAGTGTCCCGATTTTGCCATATCTCCTCTAATATTTATTATTTTCCTTTACTGTCATATTGGTCAATCTGATAGGAGTGAGGTAGTACCTCAGAGTTGTTCTGGTTTGTATTTCTCTAATCAGAAGTGATTTAGAACACTTTTTCATGTGATTTATTATTATTCCCACTTCACAGATGAAGAAAATGAGGCTTAGAGATATTAAGAGACTTGGCTTTGGTCACAGATACATTAAATCTGAGGCAAGACATGAACCCTTTTCCTTACTACTTAAGTAGTAGTTCCTACACCATAGAACAGCTTTAATCCTACTTCCTACAACATAGAACAGCTTTAATGCAAAACAAGATTTTATTCATTTTCTGACTTCATCCAGCTTCCTCTTCCTCCCTTCAAAAATCCATGTCTAACATCTGAAAAAATAATCTCTTCTCATCTTCCAGTGTGCATACTTCTGAATAAATCTCCTTTAAGTTGTTATCCACACTCGAAATATCTATAACTTCTTCAACCCAAAGGAATGCTTATATTTTCTTTAATAACTAACATGAACTGTATATAAATATTCAAATATATTCAGAAAGAGATACACACATATGTAAAACACTGAGGATGTTATGGATTGCACTTATCGCACTAATTCTTTGTCATCTTGGATAGAGTGCTAATTCAAATTTAACAAAAGACCATTTTCCCCCTAGCACCTCAGTGACGAGCTAATCTGTGAGAAATGCAACATCTGCTAGAGCTATAAAACAAATGAAAAATTAATTAGGTATTTGAAGGTCTCCTTTTGAGACAGTGGAGTTTAGTCGTCTCTTAAATCCTCTTATGGCTTAAACTGTGTGTTCAGTCTGGAAAAAAGATCTTTGCTTGTTTCCTGATCATTGTGTTTTCAGATCATTTTCTCCTTGTTGGCCAGCCTCAGGTTTTGGTTGGAAGAACTGCAATATCCTTCATTACATTTTGAATGCCTTCTCAGCCTTTATGAGGCTATCCAAGAATTTTTTCAAGTCTTTACAAACTTCCTGATTCCAAAAGCCTGTGGCTCAAAGATAACTTTAGAAACCCTCCTCCCTCTGTTTCCTCCATAACTCATTGTATCTTTTCCCCCCCTTTTTACTCTGGTAAATATAATGGCTATCCATAAGTTAGTTATTATATTGTCACCTTTTGAGATTGTTGATGACCTATGTTTAAACACTTTGGTTTCTTTTTGACTTTGAAACAACTGTGATCTCAGTTTGAGTACTTTTTTTCCCTTTTCCAACAAAGCAGGTCATATTCCTTTTACTGCTTTTGATTCAGTGCCATTCCCATTTATGTCTTCCCATACAACACACATTCCATTCAAAATGTAGAGTGATTTTTTCTAGATCTCATGATTTTCTATAGATATCAATGAAATACACAGGCTATCCATTGCTTATGTTTGCTTTTCATAAACCAACAGCCCTTTCATTTTTCCAGTCATACTCTTTTGATAACATAATTTGGGCTGTTTTTCCTATGAAATTTATTTGTAATCATCACAGATTGACTTCCAACTCTTCTCCTTGATTGATTCTTTTATTAACCGTTATCATCTGTCTTAGATAATGCAAAATATAAATATCAAATACTGATTATAAGGCAGAAGAGTGGTAAGGGTTTGATTAAGTGAGTTGCCCACAGTCACATAGCTAGGAAGTGCCTGAACCCAAGTCTTCCCAACTCTAGGCCTAGTATTATATCCACTGAGTTATTAAATTCCCTCTTTGGTTGAATCTTAATTTTTATTCTTTGTACATTATTTGTTATTCTATTATTTATAGTCATAAGAGATTACCACAGGCATTTACAGAAAAAACCAAGCCTGATAATTTCCCCCCTAGAGGAACCTATATTCCTGACAAACACAAAATATATGTTCATGAAAATGACTAGAAAAATAATTGGCATTAAAAGGACTGAATTGTATCTCAGGGAAAATCTTAGAGACCTTAAAAAAGAATTTTCCCTTTCCTCAAAGGCAATAGAGCCTGATTATCTTTATTGTTTAATTTTGGGTCCTGATCATTGTGCATTTACAGTGTTATGTCCATATGATAGAGGAGTTCCATGGGTTATCTAGATAATAGACATCATTCCTTAACTCGGATAATTACATCAAACTCCTCTTAGAGATTATGAATTTTGATATGATTTCTAATCTTCTAGAGGTTGATGTGTTCATCATCATTATATTATACAAAACCAATTATCTATAAGTCCTTGAGGTTTAAAATAAATCCCCATATCATTTAAACTTTACACTTAATTGTCTCTAAGACTGACAAAAAAAAACCTTTGATAGGTGTGTATTTCTTTGTTTTCAATTTCTCTTGATATTTATGCAAAAGTAATCAAACATTTATTTCTATTCTTATATCACTGAAGAAATTGTGTGATTTTGATAAATGCTTGAGAAGCATCTTATTAAGAAAACCACTTAAGGAAGTATTTTACTTTATTAAGTTCAAATATTATCATATTAAAATATGTAATTTTTCATTCAAGTATATAACTAAAGCTCTGTTATATCATAGAATATACTGTCGGATGTACTGTAGAATATATATATATGTACATATATATAACTAGGCAATTATTTACAAATAACCAATTTGAGTCTCACAATAATCTTGTGAACTAGGTTACATTATTATTCTCATTTTTCAGATGAGATAGAAGCATATTGAAGTTAAACGTCTTGCCCAACATCACACGATTATTGTCTGTGGCTGAATCAGAACTCAAGTCTTCTTATTTTGAGGCTAAAAATTTGTGGCATTTGCAAATGGTACAGAAATTGTAAAATTTAATCACTATTTGCTCTGAATTTAAGTAATGGAGGAGTTGTAGCCAAGAGTTAATAGTAGAGAATAAAAGGAGAAAATATTATTGTTTTAAAAAGGAAATTCCAAATTACACAATGTTCAGGGAAAGATAAGGATGTGAGGATATGTGTGTG
>NW_025389892.1:0-4464 GCF_016433145.1 Gracilinanus agilis | reverse complement strand
AGTTGCAATTAGAGAAGAAAAAGAAATTGAAGGTATCAAAATAGGCAAGGAGGAGACTAAGCTATCACTCTTTGCATATGATATAATGGTCTACTTAAAAAATATATTTCCAATACATTAGAGCAGCAAGAGGTAGAAAGAGAACCACCATTTAAAATCACCCTAGATAATATAAAATACTTAGGAATCTACATACCAAAACAAACACAGCAATTATATGAAAACAACTACAAAACACTTTCCAAACAAATAAAACTGGATCTAAACAATTGGAAAGCCATTGATTGCTCATGGGTAGGACAAGCTAACATAATAAAAATGACAATTCTACCCAAATTAATTTACCTATTTAGCGCCATACCTATCAAGCTACCAAAAAACTTCTTAGAAGTTTTTTAGGAAAAACTATTACAAATTTCATTTGGAATAACAAAAGATCAAGAATATCAAGGGAAATACTGAAAAAAATGTGAAGGAAGGGGGCCTAGCAGTACCAGATAATAAGCCATACTATAAAGCAGCAGTCATCAAAACAATAAGATACTGGCTAAGAGATAGAGAGGAGGATCAGTGGAATAGACTTGGGGTTAATGACATCAGCAAGACAGTGTATGATAAACCCAAAGAGCCCAACTTTTGGGACATGAATCCACTATTTGACAAAAACTGCTGGAAAATTTGGAAAACAATATGGGAGAGATTAGGTCTAGATCAACATCTCACACCCTACACCAAGATAAATTCAGAATGGGTGAATGACTTGAATATAAAGAGGAAAACTATAAACGAGTTAAGTGAACACAGAATAGTTTACTTGTCAGATCTGTGGGTAAGGAAAGACTTTAAAACCAAGCGAGAGTTAGAGAAAATTACAAAAATGTAAATTAAATGGTTTTGATTATATTAAACTAAAAAGTTTCTGTACAAACAAAAACAATGTAGTCAAAATCAGAAGGGAAACAACAAATTGGGAAAAAATCTTTATAACGAAAAACTCTGACAGGGGTCTAATTTCTCAAATATACAAGGAGTTAAAACAATTGTATAAAAACTCAAGCCATTCTCCAATTGATAAATGGGCAAGAGACATGAATAGGCAATTTTCAGGTAAAGAAATCAAAAGTATCAATAAGCACATGAGAAAGTATTCCAAATTTCTAATAATTAGAGAAATGCAAATCAAAACAACTCTGAGGTATCACCTCACACCTAGCAGATTGGCTAAAATGAAAGAAGGGGAGAGTAATGAATGTTGGAGGGGATGTGGCAAAATTGGGACATTAATGCATTGCTGGTGGAGCTGTGAACTGATCTAGCCATTCTGGCTGGCAATTTGGAATCATGCTCAAAGGGCTATAAAAGAATGCCTGCCCTTTGATCCAGCCATACCATCGCTGGGTTTGTTCCCCAAAGAGATCATAGATAAACAGACTTGTATGAAAATATTTATAGCTGTGCTTTTTGTGGTGGCAAAGAACTGGAAAAGGAGGGTATGTCCTTCAATTGGGAAATGGCTGAACAAACTGTGGTATATGCGGGTGATGGAATACTAATGTGCTAAAAGGAATAATAAACTGAAGGAGTTCCAAGCGAACTGGAGAGACCTCCGGGAACAGATGCAGAGCGAAAGGAGCAGAGCCAGAACATTGTACACAGAGACTGATATACTGTGGTAAAATTGAATGTAATGGACCTCTGTACCAGCAGCAATACAATGACCCAGGACAATTCTGAGGGATTTATGGTAAAGAATGCTGCCCACATTCAGAGGAAGGACTGCAGGAGAGGAAACATATAAGAAAAACAACTGCTGTTCAAGCATGGGTTGGGGTGGACATGATTGAGGGCGTGGACTCGAAACTACCACACCAATGCAACTACCAACAATTTGGAAATTGGTCTTGATGAAGGACACATGACAAAACTAGTGGAAATGTGCATCGGCCATGGGTGGGGGTATTGCGGGGGGTCGAAGGGGAAAGGAGGAGCATGAATCATGTAACCATGTTAAAAATGAATATTAATAAATGTTTGAAAAAAAAGTTTAAGAAATCTGATTTTAAAAATAACCAACCATGTTCTGGGGTACCTACAATGAGACATGTCAGTCATCTCCTAATAGACAGACATAAAATTCTTAGGCACAAATTTTTGGACATGGCTATCGTGTGGATTTGTTTTTGTTTGGCTTTGCTTATTTGTTACAACCTTTATCTTGCTTAATGGAGATGGAGACAGTAATAAAAAAAGAGAGGGATATGGAATATTTGCATAATTAATAAAAAATGAGGAAGGCAGATATTAAAAGGGAGAATAGTATTTTAATAAAAGCTATGCTGATAGAGATAAAAATCATTAGACCACATGCCTGTAAGTTTTCAAACTGCCACCTCAGCCATTTTACCTTTCGTATCTTCGCGCGCCCAGGTAGCTAAAGAGGAAGTTCAAAGTCACTTCACAGTATTTAAAGCCGTCCCTCACCTTGAAGACGTAATCCAAAACAGGAAACCCATTGGACCACAAGAAATGTAATTCTAAGTTCCCCCACAGGTCCACAGAAGTTTGTCAAACATTATATTGATACATATATTGAGGCTCAATCCTTCCAAATAGAACCCCAGGTGATTTTAACTAACACATTACCCCCCTGTGATCCGTTGGGAGATCCCAATGGATCAGGAAAACATAATCAAATTAGAGTTTACAATAATTTAGAGATAAAAGGGAGAAAGAACAAAACCAATGTTAGGTACATTGACAAAAAACCATTAAGGGGGCAGTCCCCCTTTCTGGCATAAACTGTCCATTCAAAATAAATGCATCCAACTCATTCAACCCCCATAGTTCAAATCAACTGCACCCCAAAGTTCAAATTTGGATCTTCATGATCCAGTGAAGGCTCTTCAGGCATCTTTTGGTGCCTCCACCAAACAGGTTCACCGTCTGGATTCTGGGGAGATGGCAAAATCTTTATCCTGAAATTACTCTCAAAGAATTTAAACTTTACATTATAGATTATAAAACATACATTTTCTTCTGAGAACTAACATTACCCCCCCTGAGATTACTCCTAAAGGAGTAAAAATTAACTTTCATTATAGATTATAATTCAGACATTATGGTTATAAAAACTTAACACATATACCCCTGAGGAAAATTTTAACTAACACATTACTCCCCTGAAAAGGTCAGCCAAGGATGCATGACTGAGTGAGTCACAGGGGTGCATGAAATCAATTGGCAAAAGAAATAATAAAAAGAATAAAATTCAAAAAAAAGGAGAAAAATTAACTTGTGAATGAAATGTAAAATGTGCAAAAAAATGTAAGGAAAATAAACTCATAACAGGCCTTTGAATCAAGGCCCAATTAAAGTGATTTAAGCAATTTGCTATTACCCATTCAGGGCCAGGACTTATAGAAAATTGCTATAGAGAGAAATAAGGGAAATGCCTTTCTTTGATCTGATTGTCTTCAACTTCTCAGTGAAATGAGCCAATAAACAACCAATCTTAGGTGCTTCACTAGGAATGTAAGTTGAAGAGACTCACATCCTCTAAAGTTTTAGAAAAGACTGGGACTCCAGGACTCAAACCCCAATTTTCAAGCCCTTGGGTTTTGGCAATAGAACTTCTGCAGTCCATGAATTCTCAGCCAAATCTCTGTGACCATGTGGCTCGGCACTTCTCCTGGAATCAGACAGAGGCATTAAATCACAGTCCCATAATATCAGGCTCTTCAGGTATTTACATTAAGCTTATATCACTGTAAAATCAAAAAAAGGATAAATAAGATTATAGATGTACTTCCAGTACAAGATGAGAAAAAGGAAAAATCAATTGCTCTAATTAAAAAAAAGAATGTTTTAAAAATTATATATATATATAGCTTAGAACTAGTGAAGGGTTTTGTTAGCCAGAAATGAGATTTTATATGAGTGTAAATGGGTTTTACAAAATAGCAGATTCACAATGCACATTCAAATAGAGTACCATAATTTCTAATAACACATTTTAAAACAATAAACAATGATGTTTAAAAATCATATACTTGTTACAACTTTTAAACCTTGGCTAAGAGTTGCTCAACAAATTCTGTTACTGCTTCCATATAAAAATCTGATATTAACAAAAAAAACCTTCTGGTCTAAATTATCCTCAGGAATTCTAGATCCTTCTGATAAAAGCATAGAGACTAACATCAAAATATATATATATAACACAACAATTCTTCACAATGAACTATATAAAGCTTATCCTGTTAAGATTAAAAATGATAAAGACTGATATAATAATAGAAATTAGTATTTTAATCAAAGCCATGGCCATGCTGGTAAAATCATTAGGCCACACGCCAGTAAGAATTCAAACTGCCTCCGCCATTTTACCTTTTGTACCTTCCCACGCCTGCTAGCTCAGAGAGAGAGAGACTCCTTTTGGATTCTCCTCCCATTTAAACTGTCCTA
>NW_025389891.1:0-3938 GCF_016433145.1 Gracilinanus agilis | reverse complement strand
CTTCCTTCCTTCCTTCCTTCCTTCCTTCCTTCCTTCCTTCCTTCCTTTCTTCCTTCCTTCTCTCTCTGACTCTGGGTCTCTGTCTTAGTTTCTTGTCTCTCCTTCTCTCTTTTTTTATCCTTACCACCTCTTAATCAAGATCATGTGGAATTAATACCCTATCTTTCTACTACCATTGAGTAGGCTATCCCACAGATTCTAAAATTAATAGTTGCTATTTTATTCTGCTTTCACATCTATATGTTAAAATACTAGTTATTCATACTGACTTGACTCATTTGGAATAGTGAATACACATTTGTTCACAAACTTATGTAAATGAATATAACATATGCATGAAATGTATAATGTGTGCTAGAGACTGGCGAAGTCAACTGTCGATATGGGTACACATGTGTTTTCTATATACATGTAAAAATATCCTCACACATAGTGTGATTGCTTGACTATGTATACATACACAGGAACTTCATTCTCTCTTCTAATACTGAGATTCCTATGAGTCAGAACCAGAACATAGAGCCATTTAACAGCACACAGACGTCAGCAGTGTGGGACAGGAAATGAATAAGAATCTCTAATCAAGCTGTGTTGTAGTGCAAGCACATAAAACAAAGCTGGCAGAGAAAAATTTTTGACAATTTTGCCACAAGGTGAAAAAAAGGCTCAGTTATCACCAGGACAGTTTTGCTCATTTTGCATTATAAGGAAAAAATTTAGTGAAAAATATTTACACTTCTTAAAAATCTAAGTTAGTGCATCACCACTAGAAGAGCTGGATTTTAAGGTAGCCAGCTATATCTGTGTGTGTTTGTGTGTGTGTGTGTGTGTGTGTGTGTGTGTGTGTGTGTGTGTGTATTCATTTGGACAGCAGGTAATAAGGGAACAGAATTAAGTCAAAGGATAAATTGTATTTGTTCTTACAAATTTTTATAACCAGCATTATGTACTCATGACCTAACTCCCTAATTTACAAAGCATGGAGAAGGAGAAGCAAGTTTGAGAATTTTATGAAAATTTCACCAAGAAATGTGAAGTGAAATAAATTGCTAAATGTTCAGTTAGTTGAATTTCAAGAATTCTTTGCAATTTTATCCAGAATATTTGAGGAAGTATGGCTGAAGTCTTCTTTAGGTCAAAGAAATTATGACTTTGATAATTCTTTGGATACTCTGAAATAATTTTTGTCAATTGCAAATCATTTTGTTAAATCTTGATACCATTCATATTCATAGGCAATGTTATAGTTTATTTATTTACAGTGATTAATTATTTAATCTTTAAACTTGTAGCTTTGATTATAGTCATCTTAGGGGATAAATTCAAAATGGAATAAATACTCACATTTTTTGATCAGCTTAGAAGTCATAGTAATGTACTAAAAATCGATAAAATACAAATTAAAATATTAACCTCTGATGTACCACATTAACCTCTCTTTTTTTCATAATTACGTTTCCCTCAATGATGACAGTAAGACGGGTGACCACAGTATTATCTCTGTTCTACAAATGAGGAAACTAAATTCAAAGGAGTTAAATCTCTTGTCTATACATTTACTGCAAGATAAAGACCTTATTTTATTCTAAGTCAAAACTACAGAGTTTTTATGCTCCTTGTTCTAAAGGACAACAGATTTGGTCAAGTATGGGAATTCAAGCATTGACAGGTCCCCAATGGAAAAGGCAATGTCTCTAATTCTCTGAAGCTAGAATTTGGTAACCATTAGCAGGTTTGGAAAATCATAATTGCCCATATATTTTAAACATAAAAAAAACAAATTCAGAGCAGCTTGAAACTAAGGTATTTCTATACTATCATTAATATTTTTCATTGAATTTAAAATAAAATGGCATTTTGTCCCATAATGGTGAAATTTCAGAAAATATTTTCCCTATTATGGAAACCATGCAATGTTTGTTGACGAATCCAACTTTGGTAGTGGCAGGTTCTGGTTGACTGTCATGGATAGCTATGCAAAATTAATCATGTTATGATATGTAAATGGAATGGGACATTTTTATTTTGTAAGAAATGAGGAAGGAAATAAAAACCTTGAGAAACCTGGAAAGACTTTAATAAACTGATGCAGAGCAAAGAGAAGAAAATTAGTATAACAATTTATAAACTAGTATCCTTATAAACCAAATAATTTTGAAACAACTGAGAACTCCAACTAATGTAATGACTAACCATATTACCACAGGACTTGTGGAGAATCATGCTCAGCACCTCTTATCAGAGAGGTCATGGATTCAAGATACAGACATACAAAGACAGTGTAGGAATTTGGATTATTTGACTAGAGATATTTGTTACAAAAGTTTGGCTTGTCTTTTTTTTCCCCGTTTAAATAGGGGGTAAGAGGAAGAGATTATTTTTTTCATTTTAAAGGTAAAATAAAGTGAAAGATAAAAATCCAAAACATTATAAAAGAAACATCCTTTGGGTCTTATGATATCCTGAGGAGCTATTGTCTGTTCATGCTGGATCAAACACAACAGAAAACAACAGTAGGAACAACACCAATGACAAAAATGGCAACAAAATAAACAAATGCAAATTCTATATAGGTAATGGTGGCAAGGTCTACCTCCGAGAGAAAAATTTGTGATTATTTTCTTTAAATAGAAATCAAATTTCTCTAAGATGTATCATACTGACCATCCTCTTAGTCTGTGTCATCAAATACCCAGTTGGTTTCAAATCAAGTCAACAGGCATTTGTGGAATATGTTCTAGGTTCTAGGACTGGGAGATGAACTGAATATACAAAAATGCAAAAACAATCTCTCCTTAGCCTGAGTGAGACAAAGTAAAAATAATTATGTAAAAACAAGGTATATTCAGGAGGGATTGAAAATAACTTTAGAGGAGTTAGGACTGGTAAAGAGTCCTTATAGAAAGTGAGATTTCACTTAACACTAGCTGTAAGTCAGGGCAACCAATATGAGAGGCCTCTCCTGAGGCTATTCCCTTCAAAAAATCCAGGAAAGGAGTCAGTCTTTTTCACTCACCCACGTGGTAGTTCAAAGGGAGAGATTTAAGAACAGTCTCACCAAGTCCACAGTCTCAGGTCAATGAAGCGGATTCTTCCTCAGCCTCTAACTCAAACTCAGAACTCTGAAGAAGGAAGACGCCTCTTTACAGAAAGTTGTAACTCCTTTTTAAAAAAGCTTCTTTCTCATCACTTCATGTACCTTCCTTTACTTTCACATGGACCAATTATAGTCTATAGTTTTGCTTAGGACTGCCCAGCTGGAAGTCAATTGTTTCTGATTTGTCATCCACTTTTGTACACGTGAGTCACAGATCTCCCCCACTTAAGGTTAAGTGGGGTATATACTCTTCTGGTGACTAAATCTAAAAATGGTCAGGAGAGAGTTAATCCCATTTTCACAATGTCCACCTCTGTAGAAAGATAAATAAAAAATAACTAAGATATGCATTAGAAAGGGGTGCCTTGGCAGGGAGAAGGGACAACTTTTCATGTGAGATAGGGATGCAGGAGGAGAAAGTAAAGGAAGACATTTGAGTGACAGACAATAGAGTACTAAACATAGAGTCATAAGACCTTAGTTCAAATCTGACCTTAAACACTTACTATTTGTATAACCTTGTGTAAGGCATTTCTAGGGTGATGCAGGATAATCCATAAATACTCAGAAGTGAGGTGGACACAGACAGGCAGACGTTGGATCAGGACTGATACTGAGGTGAAGATGGAAGCCACAGGTGGGTAGCCTGACTCCCTGTAAAAGTAGCTTCTACTTGGAAAGGTCCAGAGTAAAAAAAGATGCCTCCAGTCTAAGGAAAATCAATTTCCTTCATAGTGAATACCTTTATTTGTTTACATTGTATAAGGGTTAAATTAGGAGCTTTGACAAAATAAGGGAGCAGCTTTTAATAATTTAAGTTTTAATGAGAATATAGCTGAGT
>NW_025389890.1:0-4233 GCF_016433145.1 Gracilinanus agilis | reverse complement strand
ACTCAAATATACAAGGAGTTAAAGCAATTGTATAAAAAATCAAGCCATTCCCCAATTGATAAATGGGCAAGAGACATGAATAGGCAATTTTCAGGTAAAGAAATCAAAAGTATTAATAAGCACATGAGAAAGTATTCCAAATCTCTAATAATCAGAGAAATGCAAATCAAAACAACTCTGAGGTATCACCTCACACCTAGCAGATTGGCTAAAATGAAAGAAGGGGAGAGTAATGAATGCTGGAGGGGATGTGGCAAAATTGGGACATTAATGCATTGCTGGTGGAGCTGTGAACTGATCCAGCCATTCTGGCTGGCAATTTGGAATCATGCTCAAAGGGCTATAAAAGAATGCCTGTCCTTTGATCCAGCCATACCATTGCTGGGTTTGTACCCCAAAGAGATCATAGATAAACAGACTTGTACGAAAATATTCATAGCTGCGCTTTTTGTGGTGGCAACAAATTGGAAAAGGAGGGTATGCCCTTCAATTGGGGAATGGCTGAACAAACTGTGGTATATGCGGGTGATGGAATACTATTGTGCTAAAAGGAATAATAAACTGGAGAAGTTCCAGGCGAACTGGAGAGACCTCCGGGAACTGATGCAGAGCGAAAGGAGCAGAGCCAGAAGAACTCTATACACAGAGACTGACATTCTGTGGTAAAATCGAATGTAATGGACCTCTGAACCAGCAGCAATGCAATGACCCAGGACAATTCTGAGGGATTTATGGTAAAGATGCTACCCACATTCAGAGGAGGGACTGCAGGAGAGGAAACATATAGGAAAAACAACTGCATGAACGCATGGGTCGGGGTGGACATGATTGAGGGTGTAGACTCGAAACTACCACACCAATGCAACTACCAACAATTTGGAAATTGGCCTTGATCAAGGACACATGACAAAACTAGTGGAAATGCGCATGGGTAGGGGGGGCGCGGGGGGGGGTTGAAGGGGAAAGGAGGAGCATGAATCATGTAACCATGTTAAAAATGAATATTAATAAATGTAAAAAAAAATAAAAAAAAAAAAGTGTGTCACTAATTTCTGGAGAGCTATTTGTTAGACATTTACCAGTTCACTTCTCTTGTAGGATTAAATGTCCCAGGACCAAAATAAAGCTTCTGAACACAAAAAAAAAAAAAAAAAAAAAAAAAAAAAAAGATTTACCTCACGGGGATATCTGTTAAGTTTTTAAAATTCGATAATGTAAAAATATTTGTATATTTAACTCTTTTAGGAGTAATTTCACGGGGAATTATATAAAATCTTAGAAGAAAATGTATGTTTTGTAATCTATAATGTAAAGTTTAAATTCTTTTGAGAATAATTTCAGAATAAGGATCTTGCCATCTCCCCAAAATCCAGACAACGAATTTGTTTGGTGAGGACACATGAAGATGTCTGAAAAGCCTTCACTGTACCATGAAGACCAAAACTTTGAACTTTGGGGTGCAGTTGATTGAACTATGGGGAGTTGAAATTGAGTTGTATGTATTGTTTTAATTGTATACTGTTATGCCAGAGGGGGACAGCCCCCCCAAATTGGTTTTTTGTCAATGCGTCTAATTTTAACCATTTGTTCATCTATTTCTTTTATCCCCAAAATTCCTGAAAAATTTAGAAGTTGTCTATTTTTACAGGTCCAGCGAAGAAAAAAGGACTAACCTTTTTTTTTGCTGGACCTCACGGGGAATTGTAAAAAGTGAAATTTGGGAAATGTATAAAACTACATTTCCTGTGATCCAACATGGTCCAACTGATTTCCGTCTCCGACGTCTTGACGCAGGGGAGAGCTTAAATCTCCTGGGTTAGGAGGGAGTGGTCTCTTTTTGGCGAGTAGGCGCTTCTGGAGGCGGCAGGTTTGAATGCTTACAAGCATGTGGTCTAATGATTTTATCTATCAGCATGGCTTTAATTAAAATACTAATATATATATTTACACAAGCCTTTATCATTTTTAATATTAATAATTATGGCAACCAGAAGTTTGGAAATAGAATTCTCATTTTTCTAGATAGCCTAAGAAGAAGCCATGTGGCTCTGATTTTTTTCCTCGCCCAGTCCTCTCCTGATTTTCCCCAGCCTAGAGGCTATTTCACTGGGAAGAGAGACAATGGCTTTAATGGCTGCAGGGCTGCTAATTATTTTGCTCAATGCCCCGGGCCTGGTGGCCCTTGCTGGCTCTGATAGAATGCCGGAGCCCAGCCAGTGTGTCTGCCGCTGCTCTCCTGACTCCATGACTTGACCTCCATTCCTACTGCCGATCTCCTGACTTGATCTCCATTCCTGCCGCTGATGCTGCTGATGCTGTTGATCCTGACCACTTCCACTTCAACCCCGAGCTCCAGAACCTGAGATTTCCGGGAAGGAACCAGTCCTGACTTGCTGAGACCTCCAGAGACTGCTTCAGTTCCTGCCGCTAACGATTTGGGTATATTCCCCTTTCTCTCTACTTTCTTATAGGAGACATTCTAGCCTTCCACGTGTTTCTCTAAAGACCTAATTTAGCCACCCACACAAGCTCTACAAGTGGAATTTTCTACAATGACCCGACACCACGTGGACCTAGCGTTTACCCTTAATCGGCCGAATGGCCTATTCAGACTTGCTTGTGATTAAAAACTGAACTCAGGGGAAGAACTTTGAACTTTTAGAAAGAAAAAAAAACCCCTTAAACTCAGCAGAACTCAATCAAAAGAACCTTAAATTGAAACAAGGGGTGAACTTTTAAAACCTCGGAACTGAATGAGCTTTATTTCTGTTTTTAAAAAGACTGTATCTTACTGTATATTGTTAATTACTTTTGTTAATTAATCCTGCTTATTTCGTTGATTTTCCTGTTGCACTGAATCATTTTACACTAATGAAGTTTCTGCTTATGATGTTATTATATTTCCTAATTTACTTAAAGCTTACTGTATGAGAAACAATGCGGTTATATGTACCACCTATGAACATCTTATAGAGCACATGTCTTTAAAATTTATTCTGTCTTGGTAATTGCAAAGAACCTTGAAAGTTTCCATGCTTTAAATATTACCTTGTAATTTTACAAGAGATTTTTTTTAACTTTTACTTTAAATCCTTAAGAATTGTTGTCTTAAAAGATAAGCTCTTATATATTTTATTATAAGAGATATTATTGCCTTAAATGGGTAGAAGCATTCCTATCCAGGATTTTTTAAAACAGGAAGCCAAGGAGCTCCTGTATATTCTTATCTGAGGATGATTATACCAGAAGGTTTCTTTTTTAAATATCACATTTTGCTATGGAAGCAATAACAGCATTTGCCAAGGGTTAAAAGTTGTAACAAGTATATGATTTTGAACATCACTGTTTATTGTTTTAAAATGTGCTACTGGAAATAATGGTACTCTATCTGAATGTGCATTGTGAATCTGCTATTTGTAAAACCCACTTTCTCTCACAGAAAGTCTCATTTTTGGGTAACATACCCTTCTAGTTCTAAGATATATATATATTTTTGAATTTTAAGACATTTTTTTTAATTAGAAAAATTGATTTTCCCCTTTTATCATCTTGTACTAGAAGTACATATATAATCATTATTTATCCTTTTTCTGATTCTACAGCAAATACCTGAGCCTATAGGACTGTGATTTAAATGCCTCTCTGATTCCAGAAGGGAATATGAAAGCCGTTAATAGTGCTAAAGAAAGCACATGGTCAGAGACTTGACTGACTAAGATCTGCATAATAGCAGTTCCATGCCAATACTTTAGGGCTTGGAAATTGGGTTTTGAGTCCTGGAGTTCCAGTCTTTTCTAAAACTTTAGAGGACGTGGGTCCCCTCGACTTAGATTCCTAGAAAGCAACTAAGATTGGTTATTTATTTGGCTCACTTCCCTAAAAAGCTGATGATAAGTCAGATCAGAGAGAGACATTTTCCTTAAGTCCTGGCTCTGGATGGGTAATTGCACACTGTTGAATTCACTTTAATTAGACCTTCATTCAAAGGTCTAAATTTATTTTCCCCAGATTTTTGCACATTTTACATTTCACAAGTTAATTTTTTCTTTTTTCTTGAATTTTATTCTTTTTATTTTGCCAATTGAATTCATATAACCCCCAGGACTCAGCCACTCATCCTTGGCTGACCTGAGGTACCTTTTTTAGAAAAAAGGTGTGTTTAAGATTTACCTCTCCGGGCTTCCGGGTTAAGATGGCGGCAGAGTAAGAAGCAGCTCTTAACCTCTCCTGACC
>NW_025389889.1:0-6005 GCF_016433145.1 Gracilinanus agilis | reverse complement strand
TTCTCCCTCTTCCAGTGTCTTTCATTCTGTTTCTTCTGTCTCTCCCTCACTTCCTCTCTCTCTCTCTCTCTCACTGTATCTCTCTGACTCTTTCTTTCTGTCCTTGCCCCATTATCTTTCTCTGTGTCTTTATGTCTATTCTTCCCCTTCTTTCTCTCTCATTCCTTGTCTCCCTCACCTCTCAATTTGTCACTCTATCTCTCTTTCTGTCTCTCTGATTTTGTCTCTCTTCTTTGTTTATGTCTCACCTTTATGTCTCTCCTCTTGTCTATCTCCCTATCTCTGTACCTCTGTTTGTCTCCCTGTCTTTCATATGCCTATCATTCTATCTCTCTCTCCTCCTTCCTTTTTTTCTTGTTGACATCTCTCACTTTGTTCTCTTTCTCTGTCTCTCCCTGTACCTCGCTTATTCTCCTCCTCTCATTCTTTTTCCTCCTTCTCACTATCATTCTTGGTCTCTCTATCTCTGTCCCTCACTGACTTATCTATATGTCTCTTTGTGTCTCATTCTGTCTCTATCTTCTTCTCTCCTTTTCTGTTTCTCCATCTCTCTATGTCTCTTTTCCTCTATCTCTATTTCTCTCTCTCCCTCTCTGTGTCTTATCTGTCTCTCCTGGCTTTGTCTTTCTCTTTACACAAATACACACACACACAGAAAAGTCTCTGAATAGCACCTTCACTCTCCCTCTGACTCTGTGTCTCTGTTTCTCTATCTTTGTGATCTCTTGCTTTGTTTTTCTAGATCTCTCCCTATGTTTCCTAAATCTCTAATCACTCTCTCTGCCTCTCTTTCTCTGACTTGGTCTGTGTCTCTCAATCCTCTTCTGTCTATCTCTCCTCTCCCTCTGTCCCTGACTGTCTGTCTTCCTTTCCCTTTCTCTATCCCACATTCCTTCTCTATCCCTCTTAAGATATCTCCCTATTTCTCTTGTCTCTCCGCATGTCTGCTTCTCTCTCTTGCTACCTCATTCCCTCTTTGTCTCCCTCTCCCTCTCTCCATTTCTCTTTCTCTGCCTCCATTTCTTTCTGTTTCCCACTCACTGTCTGTCTCTGCCTTAATCTACATTTATTTCTCTCCTTTCTGTCTCTGGGTGTTTCTGTCTCTCCCTCCCTCCCTCCTCTCCATCTCTATGTCTCTCTGTATCTCTCTGACTCCTTCTCTGATTTTTTCCCCTATGTTCACCTCTTCTTTCTCTCCTTTCCTCTCTATCCCACTTCTTGCCCTCTTCCTACATCCCTGTCTCTGCCTCTCATTGCTCTTTCTCTTTTTGCTTTGTGTCTCCCTTTCTGTCCCTCTCTCCATTACTTCCCATTTCTCGGTCCCTTTCTCTCAATGAGTCTCTCACTCGGTCTTTCTTTTCTCCCTCAGTCTCTGTCTTTGTCTTTTGACTCTGGTTCTACCCATCTGACTCAATGTCTCTCAAATACCTATTATTTTGTCTCTCTCCCCTTTCTTTCCTTTCTCTCTTTCATTCACTATCTCCTCCCACTGTCTGACTGTCTCTCCCTCTCTGTCTTTCTCTGGCCCTGTTTCTCTGTCTCTTTCTCTATTTCAATAGTTTTGTCTGTCTCTGACTCTGTCTTCTCTGCTTGTCTCCTTCTTCTCCTTTTCGCTGCCTCTATCTCTGTGTGTCTTCCCCTTTCCCCTGTTTTGCTTTCCTGTCTCTCTCATTCCGTGTCTATTTTTCTCTCCCTCACCCTTTGTCTCTTCTATTCTTTCCGTTTCTCTCAATCTCTCTCTCTACCTGTATCTCCCTCTATCTTTCTCCTGGTATTTCCCTATGTCTCTCTTTCTGTCCCAGTGTGTGTGGGTGTCTGTCCATTTCTGTGTGTTACTGTCTCTTTCTCTTCCTCTCTTTCTCTGTCTCCCCCTGTTCTTCAGGTTCTCTCTCTCCCAATCAATGTATTTCTCCACCTCCCTTTTTCCTCTCTGTACCCATCTCTCTATCTCTTTCTGTCTCCTTGCCTATCCCTTCTGGCTCTCTACCTCCTTGCTTCTGACTGTTTCTCACTTTTATGTCCCTGTCTGTGTCTCTTTACCTGGCTCTCCCTCCCTCTCCCCTGTTCCTTGTCTCCCTTTCTCTATCTCTCTCCATTTTGGACTAGAAATTTGCATCTCTGTGTCTTTCTTCTCATTTCCTTCATTCTTCTCTCCCTCACTCTCTGTCTCTCTCCCCCTTCCTTCCTTTCTCATTCACTATCTCCTCATTTCTCTCTCTGTCTCTCTCTCTCTGTCTCTCTCTCTCTCTCCCCCCACTTCCATTTCCTCCATTTCTATCCCCATCACCTTTTCTCTCTATCTCTCTGTCTCTTTCTTCGTTTTTCTATCTCAATAGCTCTGCTTGTCTCATTCTTTTTCTAATTTTCGCTGCCTCTATCTCTCCTTTCCTACTGCTTTTCTTTCTTCTGACTCTCTTTCTCTCATTCCCTGTACCTCTATTTTTCTCACCCTATCCCTTTGTCTCTTTCTCCCTCTGTCATTCTCCTTGTTTTTCCCTAGTTCTCTTGCTTTTCTGTCTCCATCTCAGGCTCTCCCTCAATCTCTTCATTTTTCTCCACATCTAGGTCTCTTTTTTTGTCCTAGTCTCTCTCTCTTCCTCTGTCTGTCTCTTTCTCTCCCTACATTTCTGTCCCTGTCAATATAGTTATCTATCCAGCTCCCTTTCTCCACTCTGTGCCCATCTCTCTTCCTTTCTCTCCCTGTCTCACCTTTGTCTCCTGACTTTCTACCTCCTTCTCTCTCTGTCTCTCTCCTTCTCTGTCTCTCTTCTTCATCTTTGTTTTTCACTCTCCCTATTGATCTCTCCAGCTTTCTCTGTCTAAATGTCTCTCTCTCCTTCTCTCTCTATTCCCATCTTTAACTGTCTTTCCCTTCTTTCTTTCCATGATTCCATGTCTCCCTCCCCTTTCTCTTATTCCTTTCCTTGTCTCCTCTCCCTCCTTCTTCTCCCCTTCCCTCTGCCCTCTCTCTCTACCACAAAAAAAAAAAAAAAAAAAAAAAAAAAAAAAAAAAAAAAAAAAAAAAACTCTTCCCCTATTTTTGTACCTTTCTGACTTCTCCTCTTCCACCTCATTCTTTTCTCTCTTTGCCTCCATCCCATTCTAATTCTCCCTTTTCTTCTCTCTCAACCTCTCCCCTCCTTTCTGTTCCCTCTATTTCTCTCCTTCTGTCTCTCTCCCTCCATTTTCTACTCCTTTTTCTTGCCTTTCCTCTCCCTCATTCTCTCCCTTATTCCTGTCTCCCCTTCTCTCGCTCTCCTCTTTGCAGCCCTTCATTCTTCCCTTTCTCCTTTCTCCCTTCTACTCTTCCCCCCTCTCCCTTTCTCTGCTTCTTTCTTACACTTTCATTGGCTTCTCTACCACTCATTTTCTCATCCTCTCACCCTGTTTTTTTCTCCTTCCCAGTTTGCAGGAGAGTCTAATAAGGAACCCTTGTACCATATTTCCACAGTTAGAGGGGAACGCCAGTGCCACATAAATGATCTGCAAACGGAAAGAAATCACGAGCTTCTCCTTGGATACAGAAAATACTGAAAAGAACCTCACACACCGTTTTGCTTTAAACAACATCCTCCCCTTCCCCCCACTGAGTATGATCACCTCCACCAAAGATTTTCCTTACTGTAGCAAAACAAATCCATCCACAGACATTTTCAGTAATGCAAAAGGGATTTCAAGCGTAATTTACATGAGGAATCAGTAAGAAAAATTAGGTGAAAAATCAATAAAAGTTTCAAGTAAAAAAAGGAATTTTTCAAAATCAAGTACGTAACACTGAGGAAAAGAAGCAAAAGAGGCAGTGGTGCTCAGAGATAGGCTTACAAAAGATGGTTAGTAAAAAATGTAAAGGCATTATTTTTTTAAACATTTATTAATATTCATTTTTTAGAAAAGTTATCATGGTAACATGATTCATGCTCCCACTTTCCCCTTCATCCCCCGCACTCCCCCCACCCATGGCCGATGCACATTTCCAGTGGTTTTAATATGTGTCATTGATCAAGGCCTATTTCCAAATTGTTGATAGTTGCATTGGTGTAGTAGTTTCGAGTCTACATCCCCGATCATGTCCGCCTCAACCCATGTGTTCAAGCAGTTGTTTTTCTTCTATTTCCACTCCTGTAGTTCTTCCTCTGAATGTGGGTAGCGTTCTTTTCCACGAGTCCCTCAGAATTGTCCTGGGTCATTGCATTGCTGCTAGTACAGAAGTCCATTACATTCTATTTTACCACAGTGTGTTGTGTGTTATTTAAAATCACTTGGGATATTTGGAACTACATTTCCTGTGATCCCCAATAGGTTTCCTGTTTTGGATTACGTATTCAAGGTGAGGGACTGTTTTAAATAGGGGGGAAGTGACTTTGAACTTCCTCTTTACCTACTGGGCTCAGGAAGGTAAAAAAGGTAAAATGGCTGAGGCGGGAGTTTGAATACTTACAGGCACGTGGTCTAATGATTTTATCTCTATCAGCATGGCTTTTATTAAAATACTATTCACCCTTTTAATATCTGCCTTCATCATTTTTAATATGAACAGTTTGACAAACCAGAAGGTCGAAATTCGAACTCTCAATCTTCTAGATAGCCTAAGAAGAAGCCATGAGGCTCTGGGACCCAGAGTCTCAGAAACGATCCTTTTCCTCGCCCAGTCCTCTCCCAATTTTCCCCAGCCTAGAGGCTGCTTTACAGGGAAGCAAGACAATGGTTTTAATTGCTGCTGGGCTGTGAATTATTTTGCTCAATGCCCCGGGCCTGGTGGCCCTTGCGGACACTGAGGGACTGCTGGATTTCCTGCTGCCTTCTCCGTTCCTGCCTGGCCTGCCAGTACAGACCACTTCTCCGATCCTGCCTCGCTGGTGCTGATCGTCCTGTTCTGAGCCCCAATGGTGCTGCCGCTTTCACTATCGCCCTGCTGTCTTCCCGAGATCTTCAGAGAATTCTGCCACTGCTGCTTAGGATTTGGTATTGTACTCCCCCCCCCACCTCTCTTAGTAATGGCCTGCATTCTAGCCCTCCAGGTGTTTCTCTAAAGACCTAATTTAGGCACCCCCCACCCCCACAGGCTCTCCACGTGAGTATTTTTCTAAATACTGACCTAAGCTTTTCTCTAGCCCAGAGCCCACGATTCCACATGGGCGCACTAGTATTTACGCTTCAAACAGGAAGTAAAATGACAAACTTTCTTGCGCTTATTAAACTTAAACTCCAGGGAAGAGATTCATCCCATACCTGCTCAGAACTTTAAACTGAGAGCAGAGACTGATCATATGGACCAGAGGTAGATTTTAAAACCTCAGAACTCAGGGTTTTAAAAAGACTTTGTATCGTACTGCATTTTGCTGATAGTTTCGTGAAATAATTTTGTTTATTTCGTTGATTTTACTGTTGCACTGAATCATTTTAAGTTAATGAAGTTTGTGGCTGCTAGATTCATTCTGTTTGTGATTTTATTGTAACTCCCAAATAATGAGAAAAATCTATTAGAACTGGTAAGAGGTTTTGACCAGCTTGTTAATCTGGTACTCACATTATATTTCCTACACATTTTTTAAAGTTGTAAATTGCCTTATGGATACTGGATTTATAGGAGCACATGTCTGTTAAGTTTTTATTCTATCTTGGTAATTGTGTTCAACCTTGGAGAGTTTGATGCCTGCCTTGAGATTTAAATTGTAATATTATGAGAGGTCTTTTAAAAATTTACTTTAGATGCCTAGAACCCTTCTGTATAAATGATAAGGATTTTATGTATTTAAAGAATTTTTATCTTAAAGGATAAGCTTTATATATTTTATTGTGAAGAATTGTTGTCTTATATTTTTTTTATATTAGTCTATGTTTTAGCCTCTTTTGTCAGAGGGATCTAGAATTCTTAAGGATAATTTAGACCAGAAGTTTTGTTCTTTTTAATATCAGATTTTTATATAGAAGCAGTTACAGAATTTGTTGAGAAACTCTTAGCCAAGGTTTACAAGTTGGAACAAGTATATGATTTTTTGAACATC
>NW_025389888.1:0-8726 GCF_016433145.1 Gracilinanus agilis | reverse complement strand
GGGGAAAGGTGGAGCATGAATCATGTAACCATGTCAAAAATGAATATTAATAAATGTTAAAAAAAATTTTAAAACTTGGATTTTTATAAAAATAAAATCCCCCCTGAAAAGGGTATCAACTAAAACCTGTATCAACTCAGAATACATTGTTGAGTTATGGGGTATATGAGTCAGTTATCAAAAGAAAAATCAAAAACATAAAATGAAAAAAAATAGAAGAAAAATTAAGCTTTGGGAGAAATAAAAATTCAAAATAAGAAACAAAATATCAAAAATATATGTATATAATTTTTTGAGTAAACAAGAATAAATTCATAACAGGCCCTGGTATTAGGGTCCAATTTTATGATGTACAAAGAAATGGCTAGCTTTAGTTGGCATTATGAAATTTCAACAACACCTGACTACCATCAAGGGGACCCACAACCTGGATATTTCAACCACATCCTGTTGAAGATGTGATAACCATACTGGGACCTGTGACAATCAGGTACACCAAGAAGAAGACAACAATTTCAGTGCAACAAACAGGTAGCTTTCTTGTTCCATGTGTACAGCTCCACCCATAGTGATACCATTGGCTTTATACCCTACATCCTTGCATTTGGGTGGGAGCCACACTTGCTTATTGACTTCTTTTTTTTTAAATTAAATTAAATTTTATTTTTAAGCCCTCAACTTCTGTGTATTGGCTCCTTGGTGGAAGAGTGGTAAGGGTGGGCAATGGGGGTCAAGTGACTTGCCCAGGGTCACACAGCTGGGAAGTGTCTGAGGCCAGATTTGAACCTACGACCTCCTGTCTCTAGGCCTGACTCTCAGTCCACTAAGCTACCCAGCTGCCCCCTGCTTATTGACTTCTGAGTCACTAAAGATATAGTCTGCAGAAACTCACCATCAGAAATCCCTCTGCAGAGAACACAGCTATATAATGCTCATCCCCTATAAGAACTCCAAAAAAACCCACAATGCCATGATGCCTGAATTTGTGGTCACAACCTTGTACAAGGTTGTGAGTCTTGGGGAGAAATCTTCATGTTTATGGGGGGCACAAGTTAGCAGATGGAAAGCCTATTCTATACTTAGTAGTAGCGAGCCTGGACAATTCCCTTATCTACAAAATGAAAGGCAACTCTAAAAGTTCTTTCTCTGGAGGTGGATAGCATTCCTCATTTTAAGTCTTTCAGGATTGTCCAAGATCATTGCACTGCTGAGAGTAGCCAAGTTTTCACAGATAGTCATTGTCCAATTGTGTACAAAGTTCTCCCAGTTCTGCTTATTTCATTCTACATCAGTTCCCACAGATCTTTCCAGCTTTTTCTGAAATCTTCTTGTTCCTTATCATTTCTTATAGCACAAGAGTATTCCATTACCAACACATACCACAATTTGTTCAGTTATTCCCCAATTGCTGGATATCCTCTCAATTTCCAATTCTTTGCCACTACTAAAAGAGCTGGTGTAAATATTTTTGTACAAGTAGGTCCTTTCCCCATTTTGTTATCTCTTTAGGATTTAGATCCAACTGTGGTGTTATTGGAACAAAGGATATGCACAGTTTTATAGCCATTTGAGCATAGTTTCAAATTGCTCTCCAGAATGGTTGGATCAGTTCACAACTTGATCAACTATGCATTAGTATCCCAATTTTGCTACGTTGCCTCCAACATTTACCACTTTCCTTTACTGCCATGTTGGCCAATCTGATAGGTGTGACATGGTACCTCAGTGTTGTTTTAATTTGCATTTCTCTAATCAAAAGCTTATGATTTTTTCTTATGATTATTAATGGCTTTGATTTCTTCATCTGAATATTACTCATTCATATCCTTTGACTATTTGTCAATTGGGGAATGGGAGTCATTTATTTTTTAAAACCTTACTTTCTGTCTTAGAACTGATACTGAGTATTAGTTCCAAAGCAGAAGAGTCATTAGGGCTAGGCAATTGGGGTTAAGTGACTTGCCCAGGGTCACACAGCCAGAAAGTATCTGAGGCCAAATTTGAACCCAGGACCTTTCATCTTGAGGCCTTGTTTCCTAGCCACTGATCCATGTAACTACTCATAAGGAGTTATTTACAGCAACACTTGACCATTCCGGGCTGCTTTCTACAGCATCACTCATTTCCTTGCCTAGATCTTCATGTGGACAATTCTCAGCTCAAACTCAATGACCATTTATTAAGATTCTCTGTGGCCTGTTGTGCTAGGTGTTGGGGGTCCTTATGTATACATGCCAGCACAAAATATATATGCTAAGTGATTTTGGAGAGGAAGGCACAACACTATTTTGAAAGGAATTTTATTATTGAAAGAAGAGGGCTTCCAGAGGGTATAAAGGAAGAGTAGGGGAGAATGGGATTTGACACAGGAGGGTATGAAGTGGAAATGAATGAGCTGTGATAGAAGAGAGTCTGGTGATCAGAAAGGCAGATTTGGCCTGGGAAGCCCAAAGCTCAGAGTTCTGAGTGGAGTCGTTGAATAATAAGCTGTCAGTTCTTCACTGTAGTAATAAGGAAGATTAACTTAATTTTCAATCTTTGTGTATTGAAAAGGCAATGAGTACACATGCATGATGGAAAGTCAGATAATCAGTGATGCACAATCAATCAAATATTTAACCAGACTCTAAGCTAATTGCTGGGAATACAAAGAAAGACTTTCGAGGGGTTCCCATGATTTCAGGTGAGACAATATTTACAAAAGAGATGTATGATTTTGTAGAAGAAATATATTTAAGATCATTAGAAAATAATTACATAGATGTAGATAGATTTAAGTCTGTTTTAGAGGGAGGGCACTAGTACTTATGGGGTGAGGGTCAAATTTATGTTGAAGATGACATGTGATCAGTGTCTTGAATTAATAGAAGGAACATATGAGGCAAAGGTCAGGGGAGAAGTTCATCACAGACACAGCAGATAATACAAATAAAAATTTATCTCACTATTGTATATATGTTCACATATACATATACACATGTGTGTCCCTCTTTATACATTTATATCAGAATATATTGGAAATATCACCCTTAGTTTTTTAGCTAATGATTTTGTGGTTTTAATGAATGGAAACTTGAGGTGTAAACATTGTGGTGAGATAGCAACCCCAAACAGTGCTAAGATCTTTGCCTGCATTTAGAGAAGTGACAGGCTATGATAACTTATTGATGCTTCTGGTGCCCCTTCCATACAAGAACTACAGAATAAACTGAGAGAACTCCATGCTTCAAGGGCTGCAGTACAAACTGATCACTTTGGACTTTTCATGGCATGAGTTCCATCCTGGAGATGGAGTTTGCATTAAGAATTTCCAGAGAAATAGTGGGATTCAACCTGCTTGGGAAGGTCTGTTCTAAGAGTTGCTGCCTACTCTTGCTGCAATCAAGATTGCAGGAAAGGACTCTTGGAGACATTGTTCTCATGTAAAATCTGCTTCTTATTTAGATTCATAATGCATTTTGTGATTTACCTTGTTTTATTTTAGTTTCCTGTTGTTCTTCCTTCTCCTGATAATTCTCCCCTATCTGTTACCTCCTCTCAGGAGGGTGGCAGAGCAAGAAGGGCCCATCTTCTAGGAAAGTGTATGTATTCAGGAAGATGGAGGTTATTTGTTTTATTACTTGCTCAATTCTTCACATTTCCAATCACATTAATTGTGACAAAAGTTTTTGGTAATCCTTGGTGTATTGTTTTGTTTTGATTTTAACATTTTTTCCTGTTACCCTTTCCTTTCCAGTCAACTCCTTTTAGGAGGACTTGAGAATGGTGGACTCAGAAATAATCTCCTTCCTTGGGATTTTTCTGCTTGGGAATTTTTGGCACATAAGGTCAATCAGATTCTTTTTGTTTGGTTATTATATGCTATATCTAATGTTTTATGGCCAACTTACTCAATACTCCTATTGAGTAAGTCTAGCTTTTCTTGTTGTTGTTTAATCTTACTATTGTTTCGTGTTGTGTTCTCCTCCCCCAGTGACTCCTTTCAAGAAGAATGGAAAAATCCCATTTCCATTGCTGAATTGCATGGTGAGGTAAGGTAAGCTTTATATCAACTTTAAAGTTGTTGAGTGTCTTGGGTGTTGGCTGTGTCATCATATACTCCAAGGGTAGTCTAAGTTATAGGAAGTTGTTCCATCAGAGTTTGATGCTCTTCTATTACCAAGATTTAGTTGCACTCCACCTTTTACTGGAATTTTTACAGTTGGCACTCGAGGTCAATGTAACTTTTAGGCTTCTATGAGGAAGATAATAAATTGGGTCAAGTTTAGGTCCATGAACTTTATCTCCTTAAGTATCAATTACATTTTATTTAAGATTTCATTTTATTTAGGGGTATATGGTGGCCAAGATCCTGACCATACCACCTTTTCCTTTATATATCATCTGAAACTTTGGCCCTGTAAAATTAAAAATTAATATACGATATCTCCAAGTATTATATTTAAGAAGATTTATTAATAATAACTAAAATAAAAAGCCAGAGGAAAAAAGGTGCTATCCCAGCTGCGGTTGCAGAGAAGAGAGAGAGCAGGCTTCCAGCAAACTTATAAACAACATGTGAAGACACAATGTGGATGAAGGGAAAAAGGATTCTGGGTAATGTAGTTCAGGGGTTCAAGATATTCTAATTATACAGCCCCTATAATGCCCTTCACTTTGGCAAAGTAATCACTTGTAACCGTAACATTGCCTTCCCTGACAAAATTAGGAGAAACATCTTTATCTGCGCCAGAACATTACAACAGCTTTGTAGATTATGAGACCAAAGGTGCTTCCCTAGGAAGCCTCACCAGAAGCAGTTTAGAGTGGATTAGATATGATAACAGTTTTCCCAAAGTTCCCATCAATCTACATGGAGTATAGCATACCTAAGTCTATGGAGATAAGGCTTATGTCTCTATTTTTCCATATTGGTTTGAAACTTATGGGATCACCTCTTTAGCCCCAACAATTTCAATCTTTAAATATACTAAAAGATTGGTAGGTAGAAGTGTTACGAGAAATGTGGGTGCATGGAGGTATAGCCATGAAAAAAGGGAAACATTAGTGAGTCATCCTGTGTAAGAAAATGGACTAGGGATGAAGATTCTCTGGTCCTGATCCCCTTCCACTGGAGTAGCAGCAGTAGAGCAAACCAATGGAAATTTATTACTTGAAATTGAGAAACTTGCTCAAGTCACTAGTTGAATCCACTTTCTTCCTCCATATTGAAGATGGTTTCTTTGCACAATTAGATTTGCAAAGTTGCCTCATCCTTGATCTTGCAGCATCACAAAGAGGCCCCTTTGCTATGATCAATTAATCTTCTTGTTCTTATATTAACAGAGCAGGGGAAATTATGTCACACCTTCATAGAATTCAACAGGTTATATCAGAAACTCATCTGCCTGACCCTTGGTGGAATCTCTCCTCTTGGCTCACTTGGCTGCAGGGTAATGGGCTATTCATTGCCACAGATAAATAGGTTTGATTTTGATTTTGCTCCCTGTATTAACGGTTGCCTTAAAATGTATGAAAGTGTGACATCTAGTGGTCCTATTACACAATTCTGTTTCTGATTCTGAAGATAACATAAACCCTTATTTGACTTATAGATGAGTGATTGATGGTGTAGTGGAGTGGGCTGCCCCTCTGCCTTAATTAAGATGGACAATTGATGGGATAAAATGAAGATCAGGAACAAAATGGAGTTGGGACAGTGTGAGAATTAAGAGAACTCATCAGATTCTGTCTCTTGAACAGACTCCATCTTGTACAGTCACATGTGTTCTTGTTTTGGTTGTTTTTCTGTTATTCTTCCATGGGAAACTAGATTGTAAAAGCTGTTGATTGTTTCAAGTGGGTGCAATTAATCAATGTCTCCATTTTATGAATAGAAGACCTTCAAACCTACTTGTCTTCCTCTCAACTTGACTGATACTCTTTTCTTCTCCCAACTTGGAAAGTCCTTAACCTTTCTCCCAATTAAAAATTACATTACTTAATTTGACATTCTGGGCAGTTGCTTTTCATTCTAATTAGTTATTTATTCACTTATTTATTCATTTATGTATCTATTTAATCATTTATTTGTTTATTTATTTATTTAATCATTCATTCATCTGCTCATTCATTTATTTATTTGTTTGTTTATTCATTCATTCATTCATTCATTCGTTTGTTTGTTTGTTTATTTATGTACAAAAAGCTCCCTCAATCTGTGTTCAAAGTCTTTAGACTGTCTGAAGAATCCACTGACCTTATGATTGTGACTGCCTAGCTAGTGAACTGTGTTTTGTTAGGATTGCTTTCTCAGTTATTATTAATTTCTAGAGCTAGACCCCATCCGGACTACTATATTCAGAGGTGAGTGTGATCCTATAGGAAGAACATGGATAAACTGGAGGGAATCCAGCATGGGATGATCTGAATGGATTTTAGCAGTCAGAGATCAGAAATCTACTGACAGAAAGGATCTTAGAGTTGATCTATTTCAAAGTTTTCATTTTCTATATTAGGAAACTCTGGCCCAAGATAGTTAAATAACATGTTCAATGTTAGAAAATAGAGGAGCAAGAGGAATAGAGAACCGGATCTAGAGATGGAAAGTATTGGGTTCAAATCTGACCTCCACCACCTTTATGTGACCTTGGGCAAATCACTTCATTTCAATTGCCTAGCATGTTCCACTTTTTTGCCTTGGAAAAATACTTAGTATTGATTTTAAGGCAAAAGTTAAAAAAGTTTTTTTTATAAAAGAAAATAGAACATTCCATATGAGGATTGATTCAAAGAACTGCACATGATAAGCCTGGATAGTAAAAGATTGGTTGGTATCATTGGTATTTTTTTTAATCTGTTTACATACTTTATGCCCCTACTTTCCCCTTCACCCCCGTTCTCCCCCCACCCATGGCCAATGCACATTTCCACTGGTTGTAACATGTGTCCTTGTTCAAAGTCTATTTCCCATTCATGTCCGCCTCAGCCCATGCATTCAAGCAATTGTTTATCTTATATGTTTCCTCTCCTGTAGTCCTTCCTCTGAATGTGGGTAGCATCTTTACCATAAATCCCTCAGAGCTGTCTTGTGTCATTGCAGTGCTGCTGGTACAGGAGCCCATTACATTTGATTTTACCATAGTATATCAGTCTCTGTGTACAATGTTCTTCTGGCTCTGCTCCTTTCGCTCTGCATCACTTCCTGGAGGTCTCTCCAATTTGCATGGAATTCCTCCAGTTTATTATTCCTTTTAGCACAATAGTATTCCATCACCCGCATATACCACAATTTGTTCAGCCATTCCCCAATTGAAGGACATACCCTCCTTTTCCAGTTTTTTGCCACCACAAAAAGCGCAGCTATAAATATTTTCATATAAGTATGTTTATCTATGATCTCTTTGGGGTACAAACCCAGCAATGGTATGGCTGGATCAAAGGGCAGGCAATCTTTTGTAGCCCTTTGGGCATAGTTCCAAATTGCCAGCCAGAATGGCCGGATCATTTCACAACTCCACCAGCAATGTATCAATGTCCCAATTTTGCCACATCCCCTCCAACATTCATTACTCTCCCCTTCTTTCATTTTAGCCAATCTGCTAGGTGTGAAGTGATACCTCAGAGTTGTTTTGATTTGCATTTCTCTAATGATTAGAGATTTAGAACACTTTATCATGTGCTTTTTGATACTTTTGATTTCTTTATCTGAAAATTGCCTATTCATGTCTCTTGCCCATTTATCAATTGGTGAATGGCTTGATTTTTTATACAATTGCTTTAACTCCTTGTATATTTGAGTAATTAGACCCCTGTCAGAGTTTTTCGTTATAAAGATTTTTTTCCCAATTTGTTGTTTCCCTTCTGATTTTGACTACATTGTTTTTGTACAAAAGCTTTTTAGCTTAATATAATCAAAACCTTTAAATTTACATTTTGTAATTTTCTCTAACTCTTGCTTGGTTTTAAAATCTTTCCTTTCCCAGAGATCTGACAAGTATACTATTCTGTGTTCACTTAACTTATTTATAGTTTCCCTCTTTATATTCAAGTCATTCACCCATTCTGAATTTATCTTGGTATAGGGTGCGAGATGTTGATCTAGACCTAATCTCTCCCATATTGTTTTCCAAATTTCCCAGCAGTTTTTGTCAAATAGTGGATTCATGTCCCAAAAGCTGGGCTCTTTGGGTTTATCATACACTGTCTTGCTGACATCATTAACCCCGAGTCTATTCCACTGATCCTCCCTTCTATCGTTTAGCCAGTACCATATTGATTTAATGACTGCTGCTTTATAGTATAGTTTGATATCTGGTACTGCTAGGCCCCCTTCCTTCACATTTTTTTTCATTATTTCCTTTGATATTCTTGATCTTTTGTTATTCCAAATGAACTTTGTTATAGTTTTTCCTAATTCAGTAAAGAAGTTTTTTGGTAGCTTGATAGGTATGGCACTAAATAGGTAAATTAATTTGGGTAGAATGTTCATTTTTATTGTTAGCTCGTCCTACCCATGAACAGTTAATGGCTTTCCAATTGTTGAGGTCCAGTTTTATTTGTTTGGAAAGTGTTTTGTAGTTGTTTTCGTATAATAGCTGTGTTTGTTTTGTTAGATTGATTCCCAAGTATTTTATATTGTCTAGGGTGATTTTAAATGGTGTTTCTCTTTCTACCTCTTGCTGCTCTAATGTGTTGGAAATGTATAGAAATGCTGATGATTTATGTGCATTTATTTTGTATCCTGC
>NW_025389887.1:0-4870 GCF_016433145.1 Gracilinanus agilis | reverse complement strand
GAGGAGAGGAGAGGAGAGGAGAGCAGACGAGAGCAGAGGAGAGGAGAGGAGAGGAGATTTTGTTTTTAAATCAGACTCAGTGACTTCTTGAGTGTAGAGAGTTCCCAATGAGGAACGTTCTACCCCCTTCTCTGCAACTTGTAGTCCTAGAGCTGCCTGGGGACACTGACAAGGGATGAGTCCCTCAGTCAAGAGTCTGGATCAGAGGCAAGAATGGAATCTGGGTCCACTAGACTTTGAGGTCAGTTCTCTTTCCATCTACTACTCCAGGCTGCACTGTAGAATCAAAATATAGGCAAATATGTACCTCCCCCAGCACACAGCCTGGTGCCCTGCTGCACATGCTTACCGATTAATCCAAAGATGTTCAATCGGAATCCCATGGAGTTGGCAGGGCAGAGAACATGAATGTGAACGTCTCTCCAGATGGATGAAGGCATGGACTGTATTGTGGGCTGGGCGTATTTGCCACTGGCTGGAGCAGGTAACATGGCTGGATTCTCTGGGTCTCTGTATTTCTTCCTATACAAAAAGAGACAATAATGACGCCTTCCTCCGGGGCTGGAGTGATGAACAAATGAGCTAATGTCTATAAACCTTAACACAATATAAAAGCATTAATCTTTTATCCATATTGATGAATTATGAATATAATACTTTTCAGCCAGGAGTGTCACAGATAGTGCCAGGCCTGGGTCAGGAAAACTTCAGTTCAATTCTGGCTTCAGCCACTTAATAGTTATTTAACCGGGGGCAGGTCACTTCACTCTGTTTGCCTCAGTTTTCTCATCTGTAAAATGAACTGGAGAAAGAAACAGCAAACCACTCTGGGATCTTTGCCAAGAAAACCCCACGTGGAGACATAAAGAGTTGGACACAACTGAAAAAGAACTGAACAACCACTCCACTTCCACTCAAGTGGGGCAGGGGAAGGCGGTCTTATGCCTCATGGGTACAGAGGGAGATCTGACTCCAAATTGAAGAGAACTCTAATCCTAACATGACACAATCCACTTATATAAGGATAGAGTTGGAGTTTCAGTTTCTTCAGAGAGAGCCGTACGTGGTTCCAGGATTTCTTTGGGAGAGAAAAAAGTGAGGAGGAAAAACCTTCGGAAATGACAGTCATATACAGGAAGCCAGCTTCTTCACAGGTCCCTGATTTTCAGCCTGTCTCCCTAGAGACTTCAGAGGAAGAACCTCTGAAGCAAGAAGAGGCAGGCACTCTCTTGGTTTCAGTTGAGTCTTATTTTCCTCCCATCCAAAGAGATCAGTAACTCTTGTGTGTTTTCTGGAATATTCTAATCTGTAGAACTCAGATTTTTGTTTGCTATTTGCTTAAATGAGTTTACTTCCTTTTTGGTGCAGTGTAATTGTCTCTCTCCTCCCCCTAGCCCACCACAACATGGCATGAGGGTGTTGCATGCCTCAAAGGGAAGCAGAATAGACATCTCTGACCTCTTCTCTCCCCCTCTTCAATTTTGGAATTTGCTTAACTTAATAGTTCCTTTTTCTTTCTTCCTTTTATCTACTTATTTAATTCTTGTCCTCTTTTTTCCCCTCTGAATTAATTATTCAGGTGAAACTTGTCTTCTCTCCTTCAACTTGAACAAAAATTCATTTATTTTGTAATTCTCATTTTCTGAGCCCTTTTCCAAATAGGATTTCTTTCTTATTTTTCTTCATAATTTATCCCCCTTTCAGGTGCTTCTAGATTTTTTATTTCCTGATTCATGGTCCCTGTGCTAACTGAGTTCTTCTTCAGTCTCTGTATTCCTCATGGAATAAAACTTTTGAGGTACCTATTTTGGGTCCCATCTTCTACATAGTTTCCATCTTATTTAGATAATATCTGTAAAGTGCTCAGAACAGTACATGGCACATAGGAAACACTATATAAACACTTATTCCTTTCATCTTCCCTTTTTACTATGGAGATCTTGCCCAACGCTCCTTTTCCCTTTGGGCCTAACTCTTAGAAATAATAGTTCCTGACTATGACAAAGAAGATATTGCCCCAAGCCAGAAAGTTCCTGATGCTCCTGACTCTGCAGTTCATTATGAAACTTTGCACTTCCTGTGGTCATTTTTTCCCCATTTGCCATAACACACATTTTCCTCCCTGAGTCCATGTAGTCAGAGAAGTAGCCTTTCTGTGTACCAAATCCCTACAGATTTTGGCCATTGTAGGGTCCTCGTCTCCCTTTACAGAATATCTCTCCTCCCGTCTGGGATCATCATAGCAGTACTATGTACGAGTTCTATTCTTACCCACTGATGAAACAAGAGTTCCTCTTTTGTTTCCTTTTCATTTCAATCCCTCCTTTTTGTCTTGTTCATTTTTCTTTAGACTCTCTTCTTCCTAAGACTAGAGGAGTAATCTTTGACTTTTACAGAGTACATGACACATTTTACTCTCTTCTCTTCCTTTCCTCTCACTTTTTTAGTATCCTAATTTTCTATAATTTATTCCCACAAAAACATTGTTTCATCAGTAGGCAGTGTATTCATGGATGTTGAGGTTTAGTTCACAATGTTTCCCACCTGACTCCAAGTTCACATTTACTTGCCTTCTGCTTTTATTTTTGTATCCTTAGGAGTTTTTAGAAAGAAATTTCTTAAAAGTTTCCATATTGTTATTTTGTTGTTGTTGTCATCCTTGTGATACATTTGTTTACCATTCTTATATTTTGAGAAGCACACTCTTTTGAAAGTCTGGATTTTCGATGTAGAAATGCTTCAAATGTCCATCTTTTTTCATATATGGGCTGGACTTTAGTTTCGTAGGATAGGTCACCATAGGTTATGTCTTGAACTCTTTGTTCTTCGGAACACATTATTTCATGGCCTCCTAAGGTTTCTAGTAGATGCAGAATAGTTTTGTGTTATCTGAATTTCCTTTCTTTTATATTTGAAGGTCTTTCTTCTGGTTACTTACCATTGCCATTTTTAAGTTTAACCACTGTGTATCTTGAAGTTTGCTCTATAGGTTTTTTATTTGTTTGGTGTGTGTGTTTTTTTTTTCTGGAAAAGATTGGTTGGTTCTTTTGATTAGCACTTTGTACCTAGAGCTCCTTCCTAGATCTTCAGGTTGAAGAGGGCATGCTGGGTATTCATTTCATCACTTCCCATAAGGCTGCTTTCTTGGACTTCACGATTTCCAGAAATTCATCATTCTGAAAGATGAAATCAACTCTGAAATTCTCACTTCCTCAGACCATTTCTTATCTTCAGATATAGGATTTTATTATTCCCCCACCCTCCTGCCATTCTTCCCTTCTCCTTAACCATTAGCCTTCTTTTCAGGTTCTTTTTATGGTCTGTCTTCCCCCATTAATTTGTGAAATTCTTGTCTTAAGTTTTTGTTTATATTTCCAGTGCATAGTATAGTATCTGGCACATAGTGAGTACTCGATAAATATTTATTAATGACTTATTTTGTATGTGTTCAGAAGTTTCTGTGATAATTGTATTATTTCTCACATTGTGGCATTCATGTTTGTTTTTTACTGCCATATTTTTCTGAGAGACCTAGAATCCTTAATTTATTTTTATGCCTTTTGTCTTCAAGATGTTTTGTTTTTCTAGAGATCATGGTTTCTTTCAACATATTGGATTCTTCTCTTCTCTTCTCTCCAAAGAATTCGTTTCTGGATATTTATATTCCCAATCACTTATTTTCTCTTTTGTTTCTTTGTCGAATCATCATGGATTCAAGTTTTTCTATTGTGCCAATTATTTCTGCTGTGCAGGGAATAAATTCTGCTTTAACAATTCTTATTTCTCTTTTGAAAACATCCTGCTCTGGTTCTAGGTTCCTATGCCTCATCAGGTATTGATACATTTTCCTTTGTCTTGGAACATTCATAGATGTTTGGACTCTTTTGGCTGATCTGAAAGCCATATTTCCTTCAGTTATTAATATCTTTCCTGATGGTTTGTTTGCTTACACTCAATCTTTAACTGCTTTTCTCCATTATTATGAAAGCTTTGGGGATTTACATCTTTTCCCTTTATTTTTCTCCATTGCTAACTTTTTGATTTCTTCCCCTTCTAGTGTGTGGCTTCTGTCTCAGCCACACTAGGGAATTCACATTTAACAAGAGTCCATTTCTACCCCAAAGTGACTTCTGAGGTGACAGAACTGGTTCCAGTTGGATGTTGTGGTTCTTTTCCTCAGGTTTGCTGGAGTGTCACACAATAACATATATACATGTCCTGTCCTAGGTCCCTCAACGGAAGAAGAGGACTCTTCGTTGCTCTGAGGGAACCGTATGCTGTGACTGCTGTCCTCAGAAGGTTGGGACAGTCTGGGGCTGGCTAGAGGCTAGGATGTGACAGCGCTGCTGTCCAGTGGCCTGGCCCGATCCCATCTGGAGCAGGCTGTCTCGGTCTGGGCAGGGCACCGCACTGGGGGAAGGACATAGCTTCTGCAGACAGTGTCCAGGTCGGACCACCAGGACTGCCAAGGACTTCCTTCTTCCCCACCTCTGGGGCGTTGTTAACTGGGACCCGGGACGGGAGGCGGGTTCGGCATCTCGGGCCAGGCTGCGTACCAGGTGGAGGGAACTCGAGAACGGCTTCTTCAGTGAAAAGGTCAGGCTGTCCTCTTCCCCGAGGCTAGTCAAGTCCGGGCCGGAGGTTCCGCGTCAGGAACTCGGGATTCTGGTCCCGGTCTTGGGTTGGAGGTCAGGATGAGTCCCGGGCTGTCAGGCAGCGCTCGCCCAATTGCCGCACCCAGGACTTCATTTCCCAGCATGCTTCCGGGGAGGCGCAGGCGCACTCTTAGCGTCGGCCCGCCGGCCCCGCCTTCCCTTCCGGGTCGGGCTTCGCAGCCCCGACAGCTTCCGGGTCAGGCGGAGGCTGCGGC
>NW_025389886.1:0-12914 GCF_016433145.1 Gracilinanus agilis | reverse complement strand
CTAAATAGGTAAATTAATTTGGGTAGAATGGTCATTTTTATTATGTTAGCTCGTCCTACCCATGAGCAATCAATGGCTTTCCAATTGTTTAGATCCAGTTTTATTTGTTTGGAAAGTGTTTTATAGTTGTTTTCATATAATTGCTGTGTTTGTTTTGGTAGGTATATTCCTAGGTATTTTATATTGTCTAGGGTGATTTTGAATGGTGTTTCTCTTTCTACTTCTTGCTGCTCTAGTGTGTTGGAAATGTATAGAAATGCTGATGATTTATGTGCATTTATTTTGTATCCTGCCACTTTGCTAAAGTTGTTGATTATTTCTACAAGCTTCTTAGTTGATTCTCTAGGATTTTTTAAGTATACCATCATATCATCTGCAAAGAGTGATAGCTTAGTCTCCTCTTTGCCCACTTTGATACCTTCAATTTCTTTTTCTTCTCTAATTGCAACTGCTAGTGTTTCTAGTACTATGTTGAATAATAGAGGTGATAGTGGGCATCCTTGTTTTACTCCTGATCTTATTGGGAAGGCTTCTAATTTATCCCCATTGCATATAATGCTTGTTGATGGTTTTAGGTATATACTCTTTGGCAGTTTTAACAGACCCTAAGAAGTAGGAAATCCTCTCCCTCCATTCCCATCCTTAAAAACCATTAAACAAACTTTTATAAAACCTCCTTGTCATTCTCTTCCCCAGCCACCAAGAACCCACAGAGATTTTAACTGTTTCCCCTGTCCTTAGTGAATGTCAGTTACTGGTTGTTTCCCCCAGCTGAGATACTTTGTGTTTCCTCTCCCAGTACATCTGTTATTTCTTATTCATTCCCCATTCCCTTGAGTTTCAGTATTTACTGTTACCCCTTTCCCCAGTGTCCAGGTCCCTGTGAGTATTTTCCTTTTGTCACTTTGGAGGAGGCTGTATTGGTGGAACTCTGGCTGAAGACACCACCAGGACTTCTGGCTGAGAATTACCAGGAAATCCATATGGGGACAAGGGACGTGGGGAAGCACCTGTGGGGTTGAGCCTCACTTCCCTGGAGAAGGGCTAGTAGGCTTGTTAAAATCTGTCTCTTTAGCTACTTTCTTTCTTTCCACCTCTTTCCACTTTCACTCTTTCCACCTCTTTGTAAATAAAGCTGCTAAAAGTTATTTTGACTTAAGCTATAATATTTTAAATTTGGCGACCACAATATTACTTTATAACTATCATATTTAGAATAAAATCTACAGTTAAAATCTTACATAGGGGCAGCTGGGTAGCTCAGTGGATTGAGAGCCAGGCCTAGAGACAGGAGGTCCTAGGTTTAAATCCGGCCTCAGGCACTTCCCAGCTGTGTGACCCTGGGCAAGTCACTTGACCCCCATTGCCTACCCTTACCACTCTTCCACCTATAAGTCAATACACAGAAGTTAAGGGTTTAAATAAATAAATAAATAAATAAATAAATAAATAAATAAATAAAATCTTACATAGCTGCCTCCTGAATTAGGTTTAGAAAATTCCTTGAAGCTCCAATGTAACCCGTGAGAGGAAGCCTATATCTTCAAACCAACCCTTTGAAACTCCAAAGGAGCAATGTGGAGATAAGAGAGAGAAAACCTCTCACTCCCATGTCCTTTTTGAAGTACAGAGAGGTGGGTATTGTACACATTTTCTTTACCAAGAAGTCATGGCCAAGCCAAAAGTTTTGTTCAAACTCCTGTACCACATTCTTCCCTTTCTTATATATACCAATCAGCAACAAAAACATTGACCTTTCTTTGCTTATCTCAATGGCTCCCAATGGTGGTTTTGGTTGGTTCATTCAGTAAAACCTTTTCAACAACAACAACAACAAAATAAATTTTGAATGTTGGGAACTCCCAGAGTAATTTAATATTCTAATTAAAATATTCTTTATACCAATTTTCTCCTAAAAGTGTCATTAAAGAATGTTTAGGTGTAATTCCTGGGGCTAGAACCCCTGAGTGGTTCTCAAGCAACCAAATGGGAACCATTGATTTATCTCTAGTCAGAAGAGAAGTTTTCTGCCTCTCAGCAAATTAGATAGTAAGCTCCTTGAGGACTGTCTTTTGCCTCTGTTTTTATCCCCAGTGCTTAGCCCAGTGCCTGGCATATAGCAGCTGCTTAATTAATATTTATCAATTGACTGACAAATTTCTGTCTGAGTGAAACTCATGGAGGACTCATGGAGGGCAAAGCTCTAAAAGTGATCAAGATGAACAGGTCACCATAGTATAGTAAGCAGCATTAGTCTTGAATGTCTAGAGCTGTGTTCTATGTCTGTTTTTAACTTACTGAGTGACCTAGAACAAGTCACTTAATCTATTTGTGCTTCAGTCTTCTTACCTGGAAAATTAGGGGCTTTAAATAAAAAAAAACTTCTAAAGCTTCTTCTATTTAGTCATATATAAAAATATTTGATGAAGAATTTGGGACTCCTTTTAAGTATAATTTAGGAAGTAATTATATATTGGTTGTGCTTGGCAAATGTCCCATAATAAATTACCTGAAACAGGTGCATCCTGGAGTTAGATGCGGAAGGACTCCTGCTTGGATGCTTAAGTGTGGACCCTTCACCTAAAGGGGTTTGTCAGGGAGCTTCCTCTAAATACTGTGATGGTAAATCCTGATATTTGTTTGGAAATGGTTTAGCAGGAGAATCCCCTGAAAATAACACCCACCATCCCAGGAGACTCAGTTTCCTCTCATGCCTTTCTCCTCAGGACTTCTCCAGAGCCTTCCATTAGCTGGGGCTCTCCTGTATTTTTCTAGATGAAAAATCAAGGAAAGTAGCATGTCATGACCAGACACCATGAATTCAGGCTTCATTCCCTCCATTCCAATACAGCTTACAGAAGCAAAAGCAAAGCCTCCAGAAAATGTCACCCTGAAACTAGAAAGAGCAAGCTTTTCCTTTTGTAAGAGACCGGGGAGTTTTAAACTGAGCACTGACAAATCAAAAGAAGAGATAAGACATTCCACCCCAGCCCCATCCTCAGCCCTAAGAGGTACATATATCCCACTCTGTCCTTGCCTTTCTGACATTCCATTGCAACAGAATTCTATAATAGAAGCTCTAAATCTCTGATACTTTGAGCCCATCCCTTGGTAGACAGTGTTCTTGGAATAAGCCTCCTGCTCTTCCCTAAGGCTGCTATCCCTGGGACTCAAAGCCTGCCCAGATTGGTCATACCTGGAGTTTGGGCTTCCTGGGCACCAGCTCTGAGAGCCTACACTCTTCTCCTCACTATTGTGAAGCACTGAAGATAGAAGAACTCTTGTGTGAAGGGAAGAGACTCTGCAACTCTCTCCCAAGGAAAGGAGAACGTGAGATCTGTCTCAGCAAAGAGGGAGCCCAGACCCCAAAAGCCCCTGATGGAAGTAAACAGACCAAGCCAAAGGAAAACAGATCAACATTCCAGACAGGGCCACAGAGGACTCTTAAGACCAGAAATCTGAAATCCTCCCTCTGAGCTTTGTGCTGACATTGTCTCCTTCTCTGATCCTCTGGGTGCCTCCATTTTCCCATCTATAAAATAGGTTAGTCCTGTCTGTCTCATAAGCATATTAAGAGGTGGTATAATTTTCTCCTAGGCTTTGAAGATAAAAAGGACTCCATACATCAAACCAAATGACATGAGAGTTCCCATGGAGGTGTAGGAAATGTGGTGACAAATCACTGTCCCAAAACTAAAGAGTTTTCATAAGCCAATCACAGGAGAATCAGTTCCTGCATCAATGAGTCCAACTTTTCATTTTGCAGATGAGGAAACTGAGCCTCAAAGAGAGAAAGGGGTCTATTTTCAATTCAAATCAGTTCAATAAGCCTTTACTAATGCTTCTTGGTAGGAGCTAGGGAGACAAGGACAAAAAAGAAGCAGTTTCTGCCCTTCAGGGGGAAAGCATACACATACATAAATAAGTATGAAGCAATTGGGGGAAGGGAGGCAAAAAATGGAGAAAATCTCATGGGAGGCGATCCTTGAGCTGAGCCTTAAAGGGAAGTAGGACTTCCTAGAGCCTCAGGAGAGGAAAAAGAGCATTCCCGGCATGGGACATCCTGTGCAAAGGCTTGAGATGGAACGCCACATAGAGAGAACAATATGCAGGCTGGATCTACTGGACCACAGAGTTTGAAAGGAGGAGCAACATGAAATCACTCTGGAAGGAAAGACTCCAGGCAAATTGTGAGGGCTTTAAATACCAAGCAGCAGATTTTATATTTTATTCTAGAGGTAATATGGAGAACCTTGTGGCCTTAAGAGGCAACCCATTCCCTGTCTGGACCGTTCTGCTTAGGAGGTTTTAATGATGTCACTTTTCCCTAAGTTTCCAAAGCTTGAAAAGAACTTCCTTCCATGTGGCAGGAGAGAAAGAGGACTGGGCACTGTCCTCTGAGGTGGCAGGCACAGATATGATCAAGGTGAGCCAGGGAAAACAAACTGGAGTGCAGGTCTGGTGGGAAATCAGCAGCTGCATTTATTGGCAAGAAGACCAGAAGGCAGGGTCTAGGAGGACTCAGTTTCCCTCTGCCCATCAGACAGTTTCACATCCTGTTTCCCCACTGATCAGTGGAAGAAGCTGGGAAAGAGATTCAACTCCCTCCTCCCTAGATGTAGCCACGCAGGATTTTCGGTGCTCTCATGCCCCTCTGCTCTTTGCTATTGCTATTAAAGCACATGCCCATTCCTAGTGACTTGTGCCCCAGCCCGTAACTGGAGTTCGGGCACAGGCAGATGGGTGGACGTGTGAATCGGGGTAGAGAAGTGGAGGGCAGGGAGGCAGAGACTGAGCAGAGAAAGAATTTCTGCCATGTTAATCATTTCGGAGCTATCCACTCCTGCTAGACTGTTTGGAATCTGGGGAGACACTTATTAAGGAAACGAGCCAGTCAGTCATAGTGGGGTTAAACAAGGTGCGTTTACAGAACCTGCTTGGCAGCACACACTTCCAGCTGATGTTTCCCTCTTTGTCATTTCTCTTCTCTGGGGACTTTCCTCCTCTCAGAAATAGCTTCTGGGAGTAAACTGCATGATTTTTATCTAGATTAGATCCTGCCAAACCCAGCATCCCACAACGACTGCAGAAAAATGTGCCAGGGGATATAGAGTCAACATACAGAACTTGGAGCCCCAAAGACTCAAGCTTGAATCCCATCTCTGATGTTTTCTAACACTAAGATGCTAGACAAATTGCTAAATTTCTCTAAGCTGTAATTATTTTCATCTGTAAATTGGGTACATTGGTACCTATAGCATTTATTTTTCTTTCCAACAGTAGAGCCAATTTTGTCTCCATGATTATACTTTTATATATCTTTCTGGAAATTGAATTTGTTTGAAAAAGCATTTACTCATCTCCCACATGTCCTACTAAATGGATAGTCTAGTGTGGGTTGTCCTGGATGGCTTGTTATTTCCTTGCCACAAACATCATTTTCAATTCCTGCTAACAAATTTAGCAGCCCAGGTGACTTTCCCTTGTTGACACAATTCTTTGCCATTTGTTTACTTTTCTTTCCTGAGGCAGCATGCAACCCACCCAGAAACCTGAAGCCTGTGATTATTGCCTTTAGCCCAATTTAGGCACATGCCACAAATACACTGAGAAAAGGCAGCCCCTTTTAGGCTTGTTTTCAAAATGACGGGGCAACGGACTCAAAGTGGTCAGGCAACAATAACGAGCATTTATTTATTAAGCCCCTACTCTGGGCTAGGCTCTGTACTAAGGGCAGGTGATGGAACAATGGCCAAAGGTATTGGCTTGTCTCAGGTATGACTTTTCCACCAAAAAAGCCACTTTTTTCAGAGAAAAGAGATTTTCTTGGACTCTGCAGTGTGGGATTATGTGAAGGTAGAACATAAGTAATTCTATATTCTAGGCAGCTAGGAGGCACAGTGCATAGAGAGAGTGTTTAGTTTGGAGTTAGGAAGCCCTGGGTTCAAATCCTGCCTCAGATACTAGCCGTATGACCCTGGACAAATCATTTAACTGCTCTGTGCCTCTGTTTCTCTATCTATAAAACAGGGATAATAATAGGCTCTACCTCCCACAACTATTGTCAGGATAAAATGAGGAAACATGACCCCCCCCAAAAAAAGGCAATGCAGTTAGCCTGACTTGGCCTGTGCTTGATGAAGTCATATAGATTCTTTGTGTTCACTGCGTTCTTTTCTAGATGGTTTGTAACTAGCCCTTTACTGATACATTATAGAGGGGTTTATTTTGTTATTGTTGTTGTTTTTAAACCTTTACCTTCTGTCTTGGAGTCAACACTATGTATTGGCTCCAAAGCAGAAGAGTGGTAAGGGTAGGCAATGGGGGTCAAGTGACTTGCCCAGGGTCACACAGCTGGGAAGTGTCTGAGGCCAGATTTGAACCCAGGACCTCCCATCTCTAGGCCTGACCCTCAATCCACTGAGCTACCCAGCTGCCCCCTACATTATAGAGTTTTGCCAGGAATTATAGTTAGCCTTATTGATCTATGTGGCAGTGGACCTGTGGTGGTGAATCAACAAGAAGAAGCATTCATTAAGCCACTACTGTATACTGGGTTCTGGAACACTGGAAGGGTGGGTGATAGAGCAATGGCCATTGGTATAATTCAGTGACTCTTCCATATAGAGAGAATATATATATGTAAGGTAGAGAGGAGGGGGTCCCCTTATGTCATGGGATCTAAGTATACAGTATATGGTGCTAGAGTCCTTTAATGCCAGCCAGCAGTGCCAAAAGGGGGAATCTGAATGGGTCCAATTACTCCCTCTATTCTGGGCAGCTTACAAGCTCATTTCCTTGTTAATTTTCTCTCTGGCTATGAATATATTCAATTAATCAAAATATCCTCTTGGTGTCATCCTTGACTCTTCAATTGAATTCATGCCCCATGTCTAATCTATTGCCAAATCTGGTCATTCCCACCTTTCTGATATTTCCTGTCTCCATTCCATTTTCTCTTCTGACCCTCTTACCATCTTGGGGTGTAAGGATGGGGGATGGGACAAAAAGAGCCAGAAGAAGGCCGTTAGTGACAGTTATGGACAGTTAAGACCAGAGGGAATTCTGGGTAATGCTCCAGAAGAGGAAGGAGGAGGAGGACTTCCAGCAGAGGACTGAGAGGGAGGAGAACATCTCAGCTCGAATCCAGTCCTGAGGGCTTCCTGAGGATCTTTCTTTGGACATTGAAACCCCGATTCCCTGATCAAAGGCATCCCATCGCTTCTCACCCAGCAAGACTTCAATCATAGAGTCAGCTAAGTTTGGGGACTCCATTTTGGGAGCATCTCTTAGGCTTCTCCCATTACCCAACCTTGCTGAGTGACCCTTTCTGGTTTGACTTGCAATTATAGAAAAGGATAGAAATAGAAATAGGAAATAGAATTAGAACCTGAAGGAGAAGAGGCAAGGGGAGACGCTTAGGAGTGGGAACCCCAAAGGTTCCCACCCAAGTGACAGACCCCATAGAAATAGAGAAGAGGGCACCCCAAAATCCCTCTGCCCTTCACCCCTTTCCCCAATCCCTGAATTGTGATTAATAAAAGCCATTCATTAGTCAGATAGCATTCCAGAGTGCCTGAGAGACAACAAGGGGGAGGGGAATCACAGCTTGGTCAGGTTGCCTTCATCTTGGAGCCAGACCACCTGCTGTGAAGTTGACTGATCTCAGGGGAGGCTTGTGTGAACCCCACCCTCATTCAGAATCAGATTGGGGTACCCAATACCTCATCTTATAGAGAAGCCTCATCCCCAACTCCTGTGGGGTGGCACGACCATCCAGTCACCCAGTTTCGGGGTGACACCCCCTTAAAGTTTCAGAAGTACATATTCAGTGGGAGGGGAGAGCTAGAAGAGAGTCTCACCCTCGTAAACTCTCTCTCTCTCCCCTTCTATCATAACATTAGTTGCTGGCTCTCCTTATTCTTACGGGGTAGGCCCTTATCACCACACTGCTAAACTATCACAGGAGCCTGCAGGTTGGTATCTTGCTCAAGTCCCTCCTCATGATAGTCCATCCTCCAGCTGCAAAAGTGATTTTCCTCCTAAGTCTGACCATTTCATTCTTCTTCTCAACAAATTCTTCAGTTTGGCCTTTAAAGCCCTTCAGGAATTGACTTTTTGCCTTTTGCTATCTCTCCAGTCTTTTCTTCATTTTATTCCTTCATGCCATGTCTACCATAATCCAGAGATAACAGGTTATCTCTACCCTGCTCCTCAATACTATAGCATCTCCCATCTTTTTACCTTTTCTTTTAAACTTTTTTATTTTTTAAATGACTTATAGAAATATTTTTTTCAAAACCCTTCCCTTCCATCTTGGAATCAATACTGTGTATTGGCTCCAAGGCAGAAGAGTGGTAAGGGTAGGCAATGGGGGTCAAGTGACTTGCCCAGAGTCACACAGCTGGGAAGTTTCTAAGGTCAGATTTGAACCTAGGACCTCCCATCTCTAGGCCTGGCTCTCAATCCACTGAGCTACCCAGCTGTCCCAGAAATACTATTTAAAACATTTTTTAAAAATATTTTTCCATATTTCCATGATTCATTTTCTTTCCTTCCCCTCTTCCCTCTGCCTCCCAGAACCAACAAGCAATTCCACTGTATAATACATGTGTTATCACTTGATACCTATTTCCATATTATTCATTTTTGCAATAGAGCAATCTTTTAAAACCAAAACTCCAAATCATAAACCCATATAAATGAATAATAAGTCATATGTTTTTCTTCCATGTTTCTATTCCCATAGTTCTTTCTCTCAATGTGGATAGCATTCTTTCTCATAAGTCCCTTAGGATTGTCTTGTAGTAGCAAAGTCCATTACATCAGATTGTTCCGCAATGTTTCACTTTCTGTGTACAATGTTCTCTTGGCATAGAAACAATTTTTTTTTAAAACCCTTGAACTTCGGTGTATTGTCTCATAGGTGGAAGATTGGTAAGGGTGGGCAATGGGGGTCAAGTGACTTGCCCAGGGTCACACAGCTGGGAAGTGTCTGAGGCCAGATTTGAACCTAGGACCTCCTGTCTCTAGGCCTGACTCTCAATCACTGAGCTACCCAGCTGCCCCCCATAGAAACAATTTTTGACAATTGTTATCTGATATTTCACAATTCATATTCTCTTCCTCCCTCCCTCCCCTACCCACCAGGTGGTAAATAGTTTGATTTAGGTTATACCAATGCTTCCATGCAATACATGTTTCTATAAATTCCTTATGCTATAAAAGAAGACACATGCAATAAAAACAATTTTTAAAAGTCATGAAGGAATTAAGGTGAAAGGTGTAATGCCAAATCTGCACTCAGAATCTAACTGTTCCTTCTTTGGCTGTGGATAGCATTTTTCATCACAAGTCCCTTATAGTTAATTTAAAACCTTGTTTTGCTGATATTTAGTCCTTGATCATCATATAAAGTTTCTGTTACTGTATGTACTTTTCTTCTGGTTCTGCTCACTTTACTTTGCATCAGTTCACATGTCTTATTTTTATCATTTCTTATGGAGCAACAGTATTCTGCTACAACCAAATACCATAACTTGCTTATCCAGTCTCTTCAGTTTCCAATTCTTTGCCATTACAAAAAGAGGTGCTAAAAATATCTTTATACAAGTAGGTCCTTTCCCTCTATCTCTGATCTCTTTGGAATACAGACCCAGTAGAGTTATTTCTGGGTCAAAGGGTGAACATACTTTTATAGCCCTTGGGCATGGTTCCATGTTGCTTTCCAGAATGGTTGCATCAGTTCACAATTCCATCAACAGTGTCCCAATTTTCCAAGATCGCCAACATTTGTCATTTTTCTTTTTGGTCATGTTAGCCAATCTGATAGGTATGAGGTGGTATTTCAGAGTTGTTTTAATTTGCATTTCTCTAATGCAGTGATTTGGAGCATTTTTTCATATGACTATAGACAGTTTTAATTTCATCATCTGAGAACTGTTCATAGCCTTTGACTATCAATTGGGTTCATAGCCTTTATGAAGTTGACTCAGTTCTTGATATATTTGAGGAATGAGACTTTTGTCAGTCATTTGCTATAAAAATATTTTCCCAATTTGTGGTTTCCCTTCTAATCTTAGTTGCATTGTGTTTGTTTATATAAACCTTTTCAATTTGATGTAATCAAAATTATCCATTTCATTTTTTTGTAATGTTCTCTATCTTTTGTTTGGTCAGAAATTCTTCTTATTCATAAGTTGGACAGGTAAACTATTCCTTGTCCCCTAAATTGTTTATTGTGTTGCCTTTTATATCTAGATTTAGTATCTATTTTGACTTTATCTTGGAGTATGATGTAAGATGTTGGTCTGTACCTTCTTTCTGTCATATAGTTTTCCAGTTTTCCCAGAAGTTTTTAAATAGTGAGTTCCTTCCCCAAAAGCTTAGAACTTTGTGTTGATAGGTTACTAACACTAGGTTACAATAGTCATTAACTACTGTACTGATATCCTAACCTATTCTGTTGATCCATTCCTCTATTTCTTAGCTGGTACTAAATTGTTTTGATGATTACTGCTTTATTAAAGAGTTTTATCTTTTGTTCTTCCACATGAATTTTGTTATTCTTTTTTCTAACCCTATGAAATAATTTTGGGGTAGTTTAATTGATATGGCAACGACTAGGTAAATTAATTATGGTAAGATTGTCGTTTTTATTATACTGGCTCAGCCTATCCATGAGCAACTAATGTTTTTCCAGTTGTTTAGGTCTGCCTTTATTTGTGTGAAAAATGTTTTGTAACTATATTCATATAGCTCCTGAGTTTGTTTTGATAGGTATATACCTTGAGGTATTTTATAATGTCAATAGTTATTTTGTGTGGAATTTCCTTTTCTATCTCCTGCTTTTGGACTTCATTGGAGGTAAATTGAAAAGCTAATGCTATATGGGGGCTTATTTTGTATCCTGCAACTTTGCTAAAGTTGTTTGTTGTTTCTTTAGTTTTTTACCTGATTCTCTAGGGTTCCCTATGAATAGGACCATATCACCTGCAAAGAATGATAACTTTATTTTCTCATTGCCTATTCTAATTACTTCAATTTTTTCCGCTCTTATTGCTATAATTTGCATTTCTAGAACAGTACTAAATAGCAGTGGTGATAATGGGCATCTTTGCTTCACCCCTGATCTTATTGGGAAGGGTTATAGTTTATCCCCATTATATGCTGATGGTTTTAGATAGATGCTATTTATCACTTTAAGAAAAGCTCCAATTTTTCTAATGTTTTCTCATGTTTTTATAAGAAATGGGTGTTATATTTTGTCAAAAGCTTTTTCTTCATCTACTGAGATAATCATATGGTTCCTGTTGGTTTTGTTATTAATATAGTCAATTATGCCAATAGGTTTCCTGACAGTGAACCATTCCTGGTATAAAACCCACCTGGTCATGGTTGTATGATCCTTGTGATATAATGCTTCGATCTCCTTGCTACTATTTTGATTAAGATTTTCCCATGAATATTTATCAGGGATATGGGTCTGCAGTTTTCTTTGTCAGGGTTAGCTCTTCCTGGTTTAGGTATCAGTAACATATTTGTATCATAAAAGGCTCTGTGCCTTTTCAGTGAGGGCTCACACAATTTTTCTCACCCCCATCTCTTTGTTTGTCTAACTTCCTTCATGACCCAGCTTAGATCCCACTATTGGCAGGAGGCTTTCCTCTATTCCCTTTCATGCTAGCATTTTCCATCTGAGATTACGTTCCATTTACATTGAAGGTGTCTTATTTGTATGTAGCTGTTTGTGTGTTGTTTTCCCCATTTGACTGTGAACTCTGTGAGACCATGCTTTTGCCTTTCTTTGAATCCTCAGTTTTTAGGATTCTGTCTGGAACACAGTGGGCATTTAATAAATCTAGATGACTGGCTTACAGTCTGAAAAAGAAAATTCTCCTTTCCCCTCGGAGTTAGCATCCTAACTTTTATTCCCAAAATGCAATACTTTTAGGCTCAGACACAAATATACGTGTTGATCAAGCACTTTGGTAACATTATCAAATACCATAACAACCCAAAAGGTAGAACATACTACAGTGTGACTTGTACCTAGTAGGAGGCAAGGTCAGTTCATTCCTACCCTCACCTCTCTTTCCCATTATTTTCAGGAGGAAGCAGTTAGGGAAGCCATCAAGCTTGTGATGTTTAGCACAGCTCATCACTAGTTCTGAAACCTGCACGGCGGGTGTCATAAAGATGGTTGTTTCACTCAGTTTCCCCTATGTGATTCTTTTCTCACTAACATTCCCCTTCACTGAAATTATTGTAATCAGTAGTCTTACTCAGCCCCAGAGGAACAGAGAAAAAATACAGGCTAATGGCAGAGTCCCCCACAGACCCTCTATAACTCCTAGGAAATTCCCACCCTTACATATAGTAATACAGAAATTCCCCTAGAAGCCACTTCACAACAAACCAGCATATAGTGAGTTAATGTTAAAGATTTTAATACTCTAACTCAGATTACATAGCAGCCTACAAAAACAGGCCAGAACAGTCTCCAACTTTCCCCCCTCCCAGACCCAATTCAGTACACTACTTTAACATAAAAGAACAATGAATAAAATATGAAGAAATTGTCTCCCATGAAAAAGCCTGTACTTTTTCACCACTGTGGTCCAAGAGATATGTCAAACATGCCTAACACATTGTCTCTAAGAAAAAGATGGATGGTGAGAATGGATTTCCATGCCAGCTTTATATGTGATCTCAAAGCATATAAAATAAACACAGCCCGGGGGGCAGCTGGGTAGCTCAGTGGATTGAGAACCAGGCCTAGAGATGGGAGGTCCTAGTTTCAAATCTGGCCTCAGACACTTCCCAGCTGTGTGACCCTGGGCAAGTCACTTGACCCCCATTGCCCACCCTTACCAATCTTCCACCTATGAGACAATACACCGAAGTACAAGGGT
>NW_025389885.1:0-6196 GCF_016433145.1 Gracilinanus agilis | reverse complement strand
AGAGAGAGAGAGAGAGAGAGAGAGAGAGAGGAAGAGTGAAAGAGAGACAGAGACAGAGAGAGAAGAAGGGAGGGAGGAAGGGAGACAGAGAGGTAGATGACTAGTTAGAGAGAATTTATTAAAAGTTTAACTGCCAGGGAATGGTGACACAAATAATTAAGAGTTTCTGCCTTCAAGAAGCTTACATTCTAAAGGAAATAGATAATACATAAAGAGGACCTAGAAATGAGGGACATTTATATGAAATGCTATGGCTTCCCTATGTTGATTGTCTCCAATTATCCTGACTAGACCTTGTTTCAACATAATTGTTTGCATGCTGTCTTTTCCACTAGGCTGTGAGCTCTTAGTGCTTCATACAGTGTCTGACACACAGTAGGTACTTATTAAGTATACACAATGGTTAGGAGGAGGAAGAGGAGGAAGAGGAGGAAGAGGAGGAGGAGGAGGAGGACTCGTGGTGTACAGATGGCTGTGAGAGAAAGCTAGCTTCAGAACCAGGAAGACTAAGGTCAAGTTCAGCTTCTGACACCAGGCATACCTCTTCTTAGTGCTCCCTGGCACTGTTTAAGTCCCTAAGTTGCCAAGAAGGCACAGACCTGCAATGATAAAGAGGGTTTCCTCATCCAGGGATTCCCCGCATTAATGCAATCACAAACCCAGTCCCTCTCCAATTCCTAGCTGTTTGAATATCCCCATTTCAGAAATGCTGTCTAATCACATTTCCCTTCTACTCCCCACTCCAGGCTCTTTGAACAAAACAGCATCTCTAAATTATGTCGACTCTTTGAGACATTTTCTTGACATTTCAGATGACAGAGACCACTTTTCTTAGATCTGGTGATATTAATCAAATGTCCCAGCTAGCAATATGATACCTTTTAAAATCCCACTTGTATGTTCAGGCAAGTAAACTGGGACTTGATTTCTTGGCATGGAGTCCATAATGTCACCTGTGTTTCTGTCCATAATGAGCAAAATAATTGAACCAAATTAGCATTCTCTCTAATGAAGGACTCCCAACTGGCTAGCTTGTGTGCATTACGCTGGGCCAATGTACCCTCAGTGAGAGCATCAATAAATCAGAAATGTGAAATCAACATCACTTCCTACTTCCCTAACTAACAATGGTGAGCGCTAAAGGCGAGGTTAGGTTTGCATGACTAAAATCAAGGGTCCCAGCCTTCCGTGTGCACAATGTCTCAGGATTGGCAAACCTGGGAAATGCTTCATTTTCTCCAGACCCTCCTAAAACCACCAACATTCCGTTATCTCAGCTACCCTCTGTCTATAAAGACAGCCCAGCCCTTTGAGATGTTTTGAGATATTCGAGGATGACTTACCATTTGCGCCATACGTTCTGTATCAAACATACGACTGTCTTGTGGCCCAGTCAGCCAATGTCTGGCCACGAGGCTCCCTCATTTTGAGCCCGCTCTCCCCCAGGGAGCTCCTGCGTAATTATGGGAGATTTTGTCCCAGACTTTGGGGCAGGATATTCTTTGTATTGACTTCATGCTATTCCATATCAGTAAATACTACTTATTGCAAGTGAATTAAATCTGTCTGACTAATTGATAATTATTCAGAAACATACCAGATTTGAAGGGAGGGGGGCTTGTGAGTAACAGTACTAGTCCTTTAGGATTAGTCCTAGAACCCTGAGGGAAGAAGGAGCCTGGAGACCCAACTGTGCTAGTGGGAGATGTTAAAAAGTCACCCTGCACAGGGCAGCTGGGTAGCTCACTGGATTGAGAGTCAGGCCTAGAGATGAGTGTTCCTAGGTTCAAATCTGGCCTCAGACACTTCCCAGCTGTGTGACCCTGGGCAAGTCACTTGACTCCCACGGCCCACCCTTACCAATCTTCCACCAAGGAGCCAATACACAGAAGTTAAGGGTTTTAAAAAATCTATAAAGTAAAAAAATAAAATAAAATAAAAGTCACCCTGCAGGGAGAGCTGTGTGGGAGCATACACCCGTGCGTGTGAGCACATGTACATGCATACACACACATACACACAGAAAACACTTGATGACCTCAAGGAGCTTTCATATGGCAAAGAATGGAGTGAAAGAGGAGGATACAACATGCCCTTGAGTCAATGCAAGGTATATAATGTAATATTACAAGAGAAAATTCTACTAACTGTGGAGATTAAAATTAATATACAAGAACTAAATATTATATTTATAAATTTTTATTAATAATAACCAAACATAAAAAGCTAACTAAAAAGGTACTAACTAGCCCTCTCCCAAGAGAAAAAGAGAAAGAAAAAGGTGGAGCCTCAGAACTTATACAAAATGTAAGCACGCAAATGTAAACAAAAGGAAAAGCATTCTAGGTACTACAGAAAGGAAGTCTGGGTAATGTAATTATAGGGATTCAAGATATTTCTGACTATCCATAACTGAAAAGGTTGATGTAGATCAGGAAAGACTTGTTGGCACCTGAAATGTCCTTTCAAGGATGGTGGAATTCTATGAGGTACAAATAAGGAATGAGTGAATTCCAGACATGGGAAATCCCTTATTCAAGGACAAGAGATGGCAGTGTCCTGTACGGGGATTTGCAAGCCAGATTAACTGGACTGAGGAGTGCCCAAGAAGAGGAATGGGGGAGAAAAGTGGAGAAATGTGTAGGGGAGATGCTTTTAAAAGGGTTACCACTGCTTGTTGTTATCTAGACCTAAATAAGAACTGGTCCCTTTTGATGACTCACAGCACTGTTGCAAATGGGCCAGTTGGATGATGTTTTCTGGAAGCAGCTTGCCTGAAAAGGGCTCAGATTTCCAGGACAGAAACAACCCCTTTCCTTTGGTCTAAGTTCCATTGTGACTGCCCAACTGTCCCTTGACTAGCTATGACTTTTCAGGAAAGCTTGGAAGTTGGTCTTGAAGAGGGAGCCATGTCTTACTTCCATCTGGACTAACCTTCCCTGGCTCTCAAGCCAGAAAGGCTGGAGAGATTCTGTAGGGAGAAGTTCTTTTAGGTCTGTAATTCACGGTCTACAGAGATACTTGGGATGGAAATCAACTCTTGCTCAACTGTTTTCTTCTCCCCTTTCCCTCTCTCCCTCCTTCCCTCCTTTTTTATTTTTCTATCTGTCTCTCTTTCTGTCTTCCTCTCTCTGTCTCTGCCTCTATCTCTGATTGTGTGTTTCTCTGTCTCGATCTCTTTATCTCTGCCTGTGTGTGTGTCTCTCTCTCCATCCCAGTGCAGACAAATACAAAAAGTTTATAACTGTATAAATGTTAGGTTTCATTTCAAGCATAAAAATGGGTTTAGAAAACTTCAACTTCCTGTCTCCTAACATTCCTAACCACAAATATTTTTTTTTTTTATTTTAAGCCATGAAAGTAACGGGTTACTTAATAAATGAACACTACAAATGCCTGTTGGGTTAGCTTTCCGATGGCCACATTTTGACTTTCTCCTCCTCTGGCTGCTGAGATGTCTTAGGACCCCATCTTGCTTATTTCCTCCCACTTCATTTGAAAGTCTTTGGATCTTAGATTGTTATCATCTGCCTGTAGTTTATAGCTTTACAATCCTTTATTGAATTGTTTCATTGTTACTCCCCCTGCCCCTTCTCCTACCGCCTCCCCCTTGAGGAGACTCCTTTATGAGTAAGCCTGGAATGTCATAAGGGAAGCCCAGCAGCCTTCATAATATTTCACAAATTTCTCCTGGCCCCAGAAAAGTAAAAAAAAAAAATTCATACAAAGAAATTTAGCCTATGCCTGCAGGACAATTTGCAACTTTTGATTAAGACAGGAATTTTAATTCCTTCTGCACACAGGCAGCAATGATATTTTAAGTATAGAGATTTCAAAAATTAATTTTTGCCTATAATCTCTTTTAGATAATACAAGAATAGCTTCTCTTTGAGAAGCACAAAGAATTATAAGCCTTTTATGTCCACTAAAGACTTCTTGTCCTATTTTCATCCCTTCATTCCCATCTCTCTCTTTAGCACTGATCCAGACTGTCACTATATATCACCATACACAGACAGGCAATTCGGGGAGGGGGGCAACAAGCAACCTAACAACCTAGGATCTGGGGAAAGCTAGGCGATACAGTAGATAGAGCAGGAGTTGGAAGGATCTGGGTTCAAATTTGACCTCTGATATTTCCTAGCTGTAAAACCTGAACAAGTCCTTTAACCTTGCTTGTATAGCCCTTCTGTCTTAGAATTGTTATTCAGACAAAAAGTAAGGATTATTTAAAAAAAAAAAAAAAACTAGGTCCTGAGTTCAAATCTCTAACTTCCTAAATGATCTTGAGACTTGACCTTTCTGAGCCTCCCTTCACTCAGCAAAGGGTTTAAACTAGATGACCTACAAGTTCTCTCTTCTAGCTACTCCATAATAACATGACCCAAGTTAAATGAGGCCAGAATTCCCACTTAACAGGCAGAGAAACTGAGTCTAAGCTAGGTTCACACCTAAGCAAGTTCGCATCTCCTTGAACCACTGGGGAATTGTAGTTGACAGGTATGAACCTAGTACTTAGGAAGCCAATGCTGCTGATCCAGTTGATGTTTATTCCAGTTTACTTAGCTCTATTCCATTCTAGGATCAGATTGCATCTGATGTAGTAGAAAGACCATCTGGATTTATTTCAGGAGTGTGCCAGATCCAGCTCAAACCAGCTTGTAATGGCCCGTTGTTAAATGATCAATGTGAGCAATTATACCTCAGAAATCAGCAAATGCCACAAATCAGGGCTCGATGCAGTGCTGTGTTGATTACTTAGACTTAAGAAAGTTATGGAGAAAATGCTAATAATTCAGGTTAAACTTAAAAGTGTATCCTGTATGCATATGTATACATAAAATATACACATACCAATTTTATAATATATAACATACATATCATAAAATAATATATATCACATGTCGATTCCATAATATGTTATAATTAAAATTATTAATATATTAATTAATCTTAATATATTTAAAATATTTTTCTGTATAATTTTTTTTTCAAAAAGTAAGTTGTCAAATATTGACCAGAATGTCATTGGTCAATTTCTTGCCTCGCTTACTCATCGTGTCACCTTGGGGAAGTCACTTGTCCTCAGTCTGTCTCCTCATCTGAAAAAATGAAGGATTGGACTTGATCATTTACTTAGGCTTCTTCTAGCTCTGAATCCTATGAACCTGACCTTGACTAACCATCTTGCAAGCATGTATTGTTTATTCAACAAATATTAGGAGGCATTGGGTTCAAATTATACCTCAAGTAGTTACTGGGTCATTCTAGACAAGTTGCTTTATCTCTTTGAACTTCAGTTTCCTCATCTGAAAAATGGAAATGACAATTTTTTCTGCCTCCTAGGGTTATTGTGAAGATCAGCTGAGATAATGTAAAGGCTGCAAAGCATAAAATGCTCTGTAAACATCAATTGTCATGTCTGTCATTGTTACTATAAAATTCAGAGAGAAATGTATCTGGGGAATGATAACTATCCTGGTATTATTCTTTTCTAGATAATACTCTATAAACTAGTGCACGGAAGGATAAAATAACTACATTTAGTAGTTATGTGTTAGGAGGAAAGCTCATTTATAGAAAGCTCACTGAACTCACTGAACCTTTAGAATAACTAGTAACAGACAGGATAAAGGGGGTGACATGTACCTCACTCTGTTCCAATGTAGTTTTAATCTCCTTCTCTAGGTTTTCGCAATGTTTATGATCTTAATTTTTGTCATTACCATTGTCATCGCTACCTACTACGCTAGGACCTAGGAGAGTTATAAAATTTAAGTAAGATATCATCCCTGCCCTCATGGAGCTTACAGCCTAGAGAAGAGACCTGCCCATAGAGTCACAGCTAGAAAATAACCAAGGCAGGTTATGGCTCTAACTCCAACTCTCTGGACTCCAAATTTGGCAATTTACTTCCCATTCTGATGTCTTTCTCTCTAGAACAGTTTAATATGAGTAAGATAAGATAAGACTGGAAGAGTAGAGCCATATAAGCATATAGAAAGCCTTGAATGCTAGAAAATGGATTTTGAATTGAACTTGGGAAGCAATAGAAGTGTAGTTTGATGGATGGATTAAAGAGGGAAGAGTGTGGATTAGAAAGATCTACTAGAGGGGGCAGCTGGGGAGATCAGAGGATTGAGTGCCAGGCCTAGAGACGGGAGGTCCTAGGTTCAAATCTGGCCTCAGACACTTC
>NW_025389884.1:0-1974 GCF_016433145.1 Gracilinanus agilis | reverse complement strand
AATTATGTGGATGGTTTTCCTAATGTTGAACCATCCTTGCATTCCTGGTATAAATCCCACCTGATCATGGTGGATGATCCTCTTGATCACTTGCTGGAGTTTCTTGCTAGTATTCTATTTAAGATTTTTGCATCTATGTTCATTAGGGAGATTGGTCTGTAGTTTTCTTTCTCTGTTTTTGATCAACCTGGATTTGGAATCAGTACCATATTTGTGCCATAAAAGGAATTTGGTAGGACTCCTTCTTTGCTTATTATATCAAATAATTTGTATAGTATTGGGATTAGTTGCTCTTTGAATGTCAGATAGAATTCACTTGTGAATCCATCAGGTCCTGCTGATTTTTTCTTAGGGAGTTTTTTGATGGCTTGTTCAATTTCTTTTTCTGATATGGGATTATTTAGGTATTCTATTTCTTCTGTTGTTAATCTAGGCAATTTATATTTTTGTAAATATTCATCCATATCTCCTAAATTATTATATTTGTTGCCATGTAATTGGGCAAAATAGTTCTAATTGATTGCCTTAATTTCCCCTTCATTAGAGGTGAGGTCTCCCTTTTCATCTTTAATACTGTCAATTTGGTTTTCTTCTTTCCTTTTTCTTATTAGATTGACTAGTATTTTGTCTATTTTATCTGTTTTTTCAATATACCAGCTTCTAGTCTTATTTATTAATTCAATAGTTCTTTTAATTTTGATTTTATTAATTTCTCCCTTAATTTTTAGTATTTCTAATTTAGTTTTCATCTGGGGATTTTTAATTTGCTTGCTTTCTAATTTTTTGAATTGCATACCGAATTCATTAATCTCTGCCCTCCCTAATTTGTTAATATATGCACTCAAGGATATAAATTTCCCCCTGAGTACTGCCTTGGCTGCATCCCACAGAGTTTGGTAGGATGTCTCATCATTGTTATTCTCTTCAATGAAATTGTTGATTGTTTTTATGATATCTTCTTTGACAAATTGGTGTTGTAGAATCATATTGTTTAATTTCCAGTTGGTTTTTGATTACCTGTCCAGGTGCCCTTACTAATTATTATTTTTATTGCATTATGATCTGAGAAGGTTACATTTATTATTTCTGCTCTTTTGCATTTGTTTGCAATGATTCTGTGCCCTATTACATGGTCAGTCTTTGTAAATGTACCATGTGCAGCTGAAAAGAAGGTGTATTCCTTTTTGTCCCTATTTATTTTTCTCCACATTTCAATTAAATCTAATTTTTCTAGGACTTCATTCACCTCTCTTACCTCTTTCTTATTTATTTTTTGATTTGATTAATCTAGATCTGAAAGAGGAATATTTAGATCTCCCTCTGTTATGGTTTTACTATCTATTTCCTTCTTGAGCTCTGCCAGGTTCTCCTTTATGAATTTGGATGCTATACCACTTGGTGCATATATATTGAGCAGTGTTATTTCTTCATTGTTTATACTGCCTTTAATCAGGATGTAATGACCTTCCCTGTCTTTTTTAATCCTATCTATTTTTACTTTGGCTTTGTCAGAGATCATAATACCCACTCCTGCCTTCTTTTTCTCATTTGACGCCCAAAAGATTTTGCTCATGCCTTTAACCTTGGACTTGTGTGTGTCTACCTGCTTCATATGTGTTTCTTGTAGACAACATGTGGTAGGATTTTGGTTTCTGGTCCATTCTGCTATTTGCTTCCTTTTTATGAGTGAGTTCATCCCATTCACATTCAGAGTTACAATTGTTAGTTGTGCATTCACTGACATTTTTGTATCCTCCCCCAGACCCTCCCCTTCTTCTTACACTATTTTCTTTTAAACCAGTGGTTTGCTTTGATCCGTTTTCCCTTATCCCCTCCCTTGATTGACTTCCCTTTCTTCCCCCTCCCTTGTTATTCCCCTCTTTTTGTTTTTTAAAGACCTAATGAATTCCCTCCCCCTTCTTCTCCCCTCCCTTTTTTGACCTCACCACTTCCCTGCTCCCCTTGGTTTATCCC
>NW_025389883.1:0-2151 GCF_016433145.1 Gracilinanus agilis | reverse complement strand
GGACCCCCCCAGGCCTGGGAGCAGAGAGCATGGAGGAGGGTGGAGACAGCGTCGGGCTGCTCCCCTGCAGGCCCCCCCAGGTAAGCAGTATCAGGCTCTCCTGAAATGGAGGCCCAGGCCAGGCTGGGGAAGCCGGAATGTCGAGGCCCAGAGGAAGGACGATGTCCGCGAAGCAGGAGCAGCAGATCTCGCCTTGCTCTGAGCAGGGACCTTCCTGAGGCCTCCATCGAGGCTGGGTTCTGGGCTGTGCCGAGGGCCCAGCTGGGAGGCCCACCGTGAGGAGGCATCGAGGCCTTTCAGGGCAGAAGCAGCCCGAGTGGAGGAGCCAGACAAGGAGGGCTCCTGAGCAGATCTGGAGGACACACTGGCGGGGGAGGACGGGGGATCCCCCATGGCTGCTCCTGCCCAGTCTGGCTCCTGTCATTGTCCTAAAATGGTGCCTGACCCCGTGTCCCCCCCGCCCCCCCAGGCCTGGGTTCTGTTCTCTTGACAGCCCAACAGAGACTCCTTTGGGCCCTGAGAGGCCTTCACAGCCTGGCTGCCTCCCCATGGCAGGCCTCCATCCCCTCCTCCTCCCTGTATTCTTCCAGACAGCCCCAGGCCTTGGGGGAGGCCCTCCATGACCCCCATGTCCCATCTCCATGTTGGTCTTGGCTGTCTCCCCCAGCTGCCAGGGGCCCCTCCTCCCCTGCACATCATGGCATCCTGGGGGGCTTCCTGAAAGATGCCACTCAGGAGCCCCCTCCATTGGGCAAGTGCTTCCAGGCTCCCAGCTGCCTCTTCCAGGAAGGCTTCCTTGCCTCTGGTCATTCTTTTTCCTGGTCTGTGCTGACTGGCACATACAGTAACTCCCTGTTAGGACAGAAGCTTTCTCTCTTTTTCTTTTATTTCTGAGAGATTGGAGGAATCCCTTCCCCTCTCTTTGCCTCAGTTTTCTCATCTCCAAATTGGGGACAATAATAGCCCCAGCCTCAGGCTTATTGTGAGAGGAATGAGATCCTCCCTGGGAAGTGCTTTAATCCTTTCACATCCCTCCCTTGTGGGCCTCCAGAGCTCTTCCTGACTGGCCCTTCCTGACTGGCCCTTCCTGGGTCTCTTTGTAAATCCTGACTTTCTGCTCAGAATTGATTCCAAGTCCTGCGCACAAGGCAGAAGAGGACTCAGGCTAGACAATGGGGGGGGGGGGGTTGGGGGGGTGAGGGGACTGCCCAGGGTCACACAGCTAGGAAGTATCTGAGGGCAGACTGGAATCCAGGACCTCCCGTCTCCTGGCCTGGCTCTAACCCCAGAGCCACCGAGCTTCCTCTTTTCTAGGCTTTTCCCTTGTTCCTCTTCTCCACACACACTACCATCCAGCTAGATGTGCCTCCCTCAGGGTGTGCCATCTCTGGTCTCCATGCCTTTGTACCTCCTGACTGCCCCCAGGCTAGGAATCCCTACTCCCAGCCTCTCTAGCACCATCCCAGCTTCATCTGAGACTTGGAAGAAGTGACACCTCCTGCAGGAGGCCTTTTCCATTCCCCAGTCAGACCAGTTTGGTTTTTTCTTGGTGTTCCCATCCAGTTCCTCAATGCCTGGCATGTGCTCGGCCCCTCACAGATGCCTATTGCTGGGTTCTGCTGCCTTTGGGAGAAGATGTCTGAAGGGGAACCTGAGCTGTTGCTGGGAGGCAGCATGGCCTGCTGGGAAGGGCTGTGGATAGGCCTGGAGACAGGGAGGGGCCCAGCTCTGACACTGTCTGTGTGATCATGAGCAATCCTCCCCCTTCTGAGCCTCAGTTTACTCATCTGTAAACAGGGACGAGGAGGACTTGCCTTCCCAAGGGGTGGTGAGAGAAGGCTTGGCCAGACCTTGGTTGTCACCAGTTCTGTGTGTGGCGTCTCCCCATTAGACTGGGAGCTCCTGGAGGCCAGGCTCTGTGTGGGCCCTTCTTTGTATGCCCTGAGCTTGGCCCGCAGCCTGGCACAGGGCAGACTCCCTCAGGGCTGGCTGACTCCTCAGTGACTCTTCTCTGTGTCCTGTCTCAGAATCCAGGACAGCCTGAGGCTGGGAGCCAATCCTGGTAGAGTTTGTCTTTGATCAGTGGGAGCCCAGGCTGGGGTCTGAGTCAGCCCTCGTCCTTCCTGCCCGCTTCCCCTCCCCTCCCAGGGC
>NW_025389882.1:0-6462 GCF_016433145.1 Gracilinanus agilis | reverse complement strand
TGGGTTTGTACCCCAAAGAGATCATAGATAAACAGACTTGTACAAAAATATTTATAGCTTCGCTTTTTGTGGTGGCAACAAACTGGAAAAGGAGGGTATGTCCTTCAATTGGGGAATGGCTGAACAAACTGTGGTATATGCGGGTGATGGAATACTATTGTGCTAAAAGGAATAATAAACTGGAGGAGTTCCAGGCGAACTGGAGAGACCTCCGGGAACTGATGCAGAGCGAAAGGAGCAGAGCCAGAAGAACATTGTACACAGAGACTGATATACTGTGGTTAAATCGAATGTAATGGGCTTCTGTATCAGCAACAATGCAATGACCCAGGACAATTCTGAGGGATTTATGGTAAAGACGCTACCCACATTCAAAAGAAGGACTGCAGGAGAGGAAACATATAAGAAAAACAACTGCTTGAACGCATGGGTCGGGGTGGACATGATTGAGGGTGTGGACTCGAAACTACCACACCAATGCAACCACCAACAATTTGGAAATAGGTCTTGATCAAGGACACATGACAAAACCAGTGGAAATGTGCGTCGGTCATGGGTGGGGGGATTGCGGGGTGTGAAGGCGAAAGTAGGAGTATGAATCATGTAACCATGTTAAAAATGATTATTAATAAATGTTTAAATTTTTAAAAAAAGATATATTTAAATACAAAACTATGTATTACTTATTTCTACGTATGAGTTCCTTTCCTGGAAGTAGACATAAAGAAGTCAAACTTCAAATAATATTTCTGCTGCTGTATATATTGTTCTCTTGTCTCTGCTTGTTTAACTCTTTATAATTTCATACAGGTCTTTCCATGTTGGGCTTTTTTTCAAAATTAACTTGTTTATCATTTCTTATGGTACAGTAATATTCCATCACAATCATATTCCACCACTTGTTTAGCCATTCCCCAGTTATGGACCTCCCTTTGGTTTCCAGTTCTTTGCCATCACAAATTGCTATAAATGTTCTAGAACATATAGGTTCTTTTCCTTTTTCTCTGATCACCTTAGGAAATAAATCTAAGAGCAGTATTGTTGGGTCAAAAGGTATATATAGTTTTATAAATCTTTAAACATAGTTCCAGGTTGCTCTTCAAAGTAGTTGGGTAATTTTAGAGTACCACCAAAGTGGAAACCCTCCTTTTTTCAAGGGCAGTGAAGAAAAGGGAATGATGAAATATGTTTTTAAAAAAGTTTTTTTTTTATTTTAAGAAAAAAATTCTCTGTGAGTTCTCCGAACTTATATGATCGAAATTGTCTCTCTACCTTCTTCCTTCCCTCCTCCCAGGATTGGCAAGCAATTCAATCTGGGTTATACAGGTATTATCATGCAAAAAAAATATTTTCACATTATTCATTTTTGAAAGTGTATAATCTTAAAATACAAAAACCACAAAACAAGTACCCAAATAAATTAGTGATAAATCATATGCTTTCATCTGCATTCCTACTCCAGCACTTCTTTTTCTAGAGGTGAATTGTGTTCTTTTTTCATAAGTCTCTCAGAATTGTTCTGGATCACTGTATTGATATTAGTAGCAAAGTCTATCACATTTGATTGTTCCACAATATTATTATTACTGTGAACAATGTTTTCCTGGTTCTTCTTATTTTACTTCGCATCAGTTCATGTAGTTCTGGCTCTTTCTGAAATCATCCTGTTGATCATTTCTTATAGCCCAATGGTATTCCATCACCATCATATACTACAATTTGTTCAGCCATTCCCCAATTGAGGGGCATCCCTTTAGTTTCCAATTCTTTGCCAACACAAAAAGAACACTTATAAATATTTTTGTACAAAAAAAGTCTTATTCCAATTTTTTATCTCTTTGAGATATAGACCTAGTAGAGATATTACTGGCATATGCTTTGACCATTTAGCAGTTGGGGAATGATTTGGATTCTTATAAATTTGATTTATTTCTTTATATAAATGAGAAATGAGATCTTCATCAGAGAAATTTGTTATAAAATTTTTCCCAGTTCATTGTTTCTCTCCTAATCTTTGTTGCATTGGTTTGTTTGTACAAAACTTTTTAATTTAATATAATCAAAATTATTCATTTTATATCTTGTAATGATCACTATCTCTTGTTTAGTCATAAATTCTTGCCTTCTACATAGATCTGACAGATAAATTATTATATGTTCCTTTAGTTTACTATCACTATGTTAATTTAATATCACTATGTTTAAATCATATGCCCAGTTTGAACTTACCTTGCTATAGGGTGTGAGATACTGATCTAAATTTAATTTTTGTCATACTGTTTTTCAATAGTTTTTGCCAAATAGTGAGCTCTTATCCCAAAAGCTGGGACCATTAGTCCATCAACCACTACCTCACTGAGGTAATTTACTCCTAATCAATTCCATTCATCCACCCTTCTATTTCTTAGCCAGTACCAGATTGTTTTGATAATTATTGCTTTATAGTAAAATTTAAGATCTAATTCCAGTAAGCCACCATCCTTCACAATTTTTTCCTTACTTCCCCTGAAATTATTGACCTTTTGTTCCTCCAAATTAATTTTATTATCATTTTAGCTAATTCTATTATAACATAGTTTGATTAGAATGGCACTGAATAACCAAATTAATGTAGGTAAGATTATCACTTTTATTATATTTAGCTCAGCCTCACATGAGCATCTAATCTTTTTTCCAATTATTTAGATCTAATGTTATTTATGAGAAAAGTATTTTATAGTTGTGTTCTTATAATTCTTACCTTTGTCTTGTATAAGGGCAGAATGTGAGGAAAGAAAATTCTACACAGAATGCTGCATGCTGGGAGGTGAGCCAGCAGCATCAGTTGGAAGCAGAGGAGGATCGTGGGGGAGATTCCTGGAGGAGGGGCTTTTGGATTGAGAAGCTCAAGGTGGAAGGAAGGAGAGGAGCTTTCTCATGACTATTCAAGAGCCAAAATTGAGGGTTTCCTGGATTTGTGTCAATCCCAAAAGCCTGCTTTCCTGCAAGCATCCATTGATATCAATGAGATCAAGATCACTTGATCCTTGGGGAGTGAGGCTCAAATCTGGGAGTGGACCCCCAAGCTCCCAATCCTCACCTTGCCTTACAAAGAGACTCTACCTAAAATAATTTATAACAAAGATAATGGGATAGAAACTAGATGTGGGGGAAGGGAAGGAGAACCTTTGGGTTGAAGCCAGAATTGGCTCGCCAAGGGGAAGGAACTTGGGGCTTAAATCATTAGGGTCTACCTTGTTCCCTCTAACTAGTCTTGTGGGTAAATTACTGAAAGCAGGTTGGTAGTCAGAAGGCTGCTAAGCCTCTCTTGACCTGACAGGCTCTGTTGACTGAGTCTGCCAAGTAGACACTGGAAATCACAGGCACTGGATGAATCTGGGCTATTGGATGAAGTGTTTACCAGGTAGTTAACCAATGTGTCAGTGACCCCAAGCCTATGGAGATCAGCCTAGCCAAATCTCTGCCCACAACAGCGCCCAAATCAGGAACCTAAGGGGAGTTGTAAATGTGTTTAACAACTCCTCTAGCCTTGACTTGGGGTTGGATTTGATGGTAAAGGATTGGTTTGGGCTGGTATAGATAACACTATTCTGACTGCAGTTTTATAGAACCCTTCCTTAATTCACCAATCAGGAAAGAAACACCAATCCTCTTTGATTGAACTGTAACAGGGTTTATTTGGTATCTATAAGGGTTAGGAACAAGGAAACAGGATAAAGGGTTTTGGGAAATACTAAGCTAAATCGATGCCTTCTTTGGTTCTGGGTTAAGATGGCGGCAGAGTAAAAAGCAGCTGTTTAACCTCTCCTAACCGAAGCATAAAGGACTCCTCAAGGGGACATAAAAACAAATCCAGATGAACGAAGGGACCCCACAACAGGGTGCAGCATTGAAGGTACGTGGAATCGGGACATTTCCATGCTATAAAGGGGTGAAACAGCTCTCACTAAAACACGAGCTGAGGAAGCTCTTCCCCCACCCCCATACCACTTACAGTGCCAAGGCCAACGCACAAGAGTTAAAGCAGGTTTGGGGTACCCATTAAGTCACTGGCAGCTCCAGGGCCTATTCCTGAGAGCAGCAAGACTTAGGACCCCAAGAGGCTAAAGAACGCACAAGGACTTTGAATACAGACCCTGAGCACTGGTGCAGGTGAAGGCATTGACTTAGGCAAGGACAAGGATCTTGAGCACAAGCTTGGACCTCTAGTGGGGACCCTGTGCAGATGGGAGCATGGCTGTGGAAGCAGCGCCCTGAGACTGTTGAAGGAGCCTCAGGCAGAGGGGCACCACCAGGAGGCTTGAACCCGAGAACAATGAGACCTGAGACCTCGGGAGCCTAGAGAGTACAGACAGACCCAGAGTGTAAGGATAAAGCTGAGAAGGCGCTGGGCTAACAATAATGGCAAGCCAAAATCAGAAACCCCACAAGAGAAAGATCATCAAGAAGAAATCTGTAACACTTGACAACTTTTACACAGAGAAAATCCAGACAACAGAGCAAATAGCAGAGGGAAACAAACAAGTAATCATATCCAAACCTTCCCAAAATAATGAAAACTGGTCACAAGCTATTGAAGAGTTCAAATCAGAGATGATGAGAAAGATGGAAGAGATCTGGCAAGAAAATAATGGTTTAAAAGGCAGAATTTTGCAAATGGAAAGTGAGGCTCAGAAATCAAATTAACTGATAAGCAAATTGAACACCAGAAATGACCAGATTGAAAAGGAAAACCAGTGCCTAAAGGCTAGAATTGAGCCATTAGAAGCTAATGATCTCTCAATACAGCAGGAACAAATAAAACAAAGTCAAAAGACTGAAAAAATAGAAGGAAACATGAAATATCTCAATGAGAGAGTGACAGACCAAGAAAACCGGTCTAGAAGAGACAATTTGAGAATAATTGGTCTTCCAGAAAAACCAGAAATTAATAGAAACCTGGACTCCATACTAACAGAAATAATTCAGCAAAATTGCCCTGAAGTCCTACAACAAGAGGGCAATATAGACATTGAAACAATCCATAGATCACCCTCTACACTAGACCCTGAAAATACAACCCCCAGGAATATAATAGCCAAATTAAAGAGCTTCTAAGTAAAAGAAAAATTTTTACAAGAAGCCAGAAAGAGACAATTCAGATATCAAGGAGCACCACTCAGGATCACACAGGATCTGGCAGCCTCCACACTAAAATTCCGCAAGGCTTGGAATATGATATTCAGAAAGGCAAGAGAACAGGGTCTTCAACCACGGATCAATTACCCATCAAAACTGACTATATACTTCCAGGGGAAAGTATGGGCATTCAACAAGATAGAAGATTTCCAAGTATATGCACAGAAAAGACCAGGACTAAATGGAAAGGTCAAAATCCAACTACAAAAACCAAGAGAAACATGAAAAGGTAAATAAGAAACAGAGGGAAAAGAAAGAAAACTCATAATCATTTTTAAATTTGCCTCTTTAAGGGCTTCAATAAGATCTAATTATCTGTATTCCTATGTGGAGAAATGCTATGTATAATTCTCTGTAAAGAACTCTATTCACTATTATAGTATTCACTATTATAGTAATCAAAAGAATAATTCATAGGGAGAGTTTGGAATACTAAATGGTCTAAGATGATATGGGGGGGGGTGGGAAAGAGGGGGATGAATAGTAGGGGACACCAAGAGAAACTTGAGTGAATAAGAAAAATAGGATATTCTATTACACACAAAGAGGGCATGGGAAGGGGAGGGGACAAATACTATTATAAGAAGGAGAGGAAGAGAGCATTAAGAGGTAATATTTAAACCTTACTGTGTAATTAACCTGGAGAGGGAAGAGTAGCTATATTATCCATTGGGATATAAAACTCTATCTAACCCTACTGAGAAAGTCAGAACGGATAAACCAAGGGGAGCAGGGGAGTGGGGAGGTCAAAAATGGGAGGGGAGAAGAATGGGGAGGGAAATCATTAGGACTTTAAAAATAAAAAGAGGGGAATAATAAGGGATTGGATAGAAAGGGAAATTAATCAAGGGAGGGGATAAGGGTTATCGGTTTAAAGCAAACCACTGGTTTAAAAGGAAATAGTGTAAGAAGAAGAGGTAGAACTACGGGAGGACACAAAAATGTCAGCAAATGCACAACTGATAATTATAACTCTGAATGTGAATGGGATAAACTCGCTCATAAAACAGAAGCAAAAAACAGAGTGGATTAGAAACCAAAATCCTACCATATGTTGTCTACAAGAAACACATATGAGACGGGTGGACATACACAAGTTTAAGGTTAAGGGCTTGAGCAAAATTTTTTGGGTGTCAAATGAGAAAAAGAAGGCAGGAGTGGCTATTATGATCTCTGAAAAAGCCAAAGTAAAAATAGATATGATTAAAAAAGACAGGGAAGGTCATTACATCCTGATAAAAGGCAGTATAGACAATGAGGAAATAACACTGCTCAATATATATG
>NW_025389881.1:0-9605 GCF_016433145.1 Gracilinanus agilis | reverse complement strand
GCGCCCAGCGTCCTGCTCCGGCGCGCGCGCTCAGATTTCGCGTGCTTTTTTTGACTTAATGGGGTCCTAAGTCTTGCTGCTGTCAGGAACAGGTCCCGGAGCTGCTGATGACTCGATGGGTGCCCCAAACTTGCTCTATTTCTTTTTAGCTGGGTTCGGAGCTATAGGTGAGTGTGGAGGGGGTGGGGGTGGGGCGGTTGCTCAGCTCGCGATTGAGTGAGTGAGAGCCCTTTTTAGCTTGGAAATGTCTCGATTCCACGTACCTTCCACGCTGTGCCCTGTTGTGGGGTTCCTCCGTTCGTCTGGACTTGTTTTTATGTCCCCTTGAGGAGTTTTGTATGTTTCGGTCAGGAGAGGTTAAGAGCTGCTTCTTACTCTGCCGCCATCTTAACCCGGAAGCCCGGAATGTTTTACTTTTAAGAAGTATAATGCCCACTTTGCTCATGGTGCTTCTGTTAAGATATGGAGTAGTACCAGAATTCCATTTTATTTATGCAGTTTTAAACAAAGATAAATGTCTCTCTGTCTTTTTTAACCTCTCTCTATTTTGTCTCCATTTCTGTTTTTCTCTCTCTCTCTCTCTCTCTCTCTCTCTCTCTCTCTTCCACTCTCTCTTTTTGTCCTTCTCTTTTTCTCTCTCTGTCTCCCTCTGACTGTCTGTCTGTGTCTTTCTCTATTTCTCCAGAACATGGCAACATGGCAACATATTCCATGGACATCATGGACATCAGTGAGGAAGCCACTACGTTTGACTATGATTTCTCAATGCCATGCCAAAAGATGAACATTAAGGAACTAGGAGCCAAGTTCCTGCCTCCACTGTACTCCTTCGTACTCATTGTGGGTCTCCTGGGCAACATCCTAGTGGTGCTGATACTTACTAAGTACAAGAGATTCAAGAGTATGACCAACATCTACCTCTTCAACTTGGCCATCTCAGATCTGCTCTTCCTGTTCACACTTCCCTTCTGGATTGACTATGCCAAGAAAAATGACTGGGTTTTTGGGCATACCATGTGTAAGATCCTCTCTGGCCTTTATTACATGGGCTTATATAGTGAAATTTTTTTCATTGTCTTGCTGACTATTGACAGGTATCTAGCTGTGGTCTATGCCGTATTTGCCCTGAAAGCCAGAACAGTCACTTTTGGCATCTTCACCAGCATAGTTACGTGGGGCTTGTCAGCACTGGCAGCTCTTCCCGAGGTCATCTTTCACGAGTCCCAGGAGGACCTGGAGAATCACATATGCAGCCCTCGTTACCCAGAGAACAATGAAGCCACCTGGAAGCGTTTCCAGGCTCTGAGAATGAACATCTTGGGACTCGCTATTCCATTGGCCATTATGATCATCTGCTACACAGGAATCATCAAAAAACTTCTCAGATGTCGGAATGAGAAGAAATATAAGGCAGTCAAACTCATCTTTGTCATCATGATCGTCTTCTTTCTTTTCTGGGCGCCTTACAACCTCACCCTTCTTCTCACCGCTTTTCAATCATCTTTTTTCACGGCAGACTGCGAGAGAAGCAAACAACTGGACTTGGCCATGCAGGTGACTGAAGTGATTGCCTACACTCACTGTTGTGTCAACCCCGTGATCTACGCCTTTGTTGGGGAGCGATTTCGGAAATACCTCTGTCTCTTTGTCCGCAGGCATATTGCAGTACACCTGTGCAAATATATTCCGTTCCTTCCTGGTGAGAAACTGGAGCGGGTCAGCTCTATTTCTCCATCCACAGGGGAGCAAGAGCTCTCTGCTGCATTTTAGATCAGGCTCACATACACCTTTTATCTCTCCAAAAACAGCCATGGTGGAGGCCACAGTGAGCTTGGACACTTTGCCTTTCCAGACTAAACTTTTAGACTCCAGGCAAGAAATCTTGGCTCTGAGACAGAGTTAATACACAGACAGTAGATGGAACTCCCACACAAGAAATGCACTTTCTAGTGGTACAAGGGTCAAGAACTAACCTTGGAAAGCAAATGAAAAAAAATCTTATTTTTTTAAATATTATTTCCTGTAAACTTCCCCTCCCACTCCAGAACAGTCCCTCCCTTGAGACAAAGAAAAACAATTAAGTAAATTAACTGCTAATGACCATACCTGGCAGAATATACTGTATTCTTCCCTAGTAGTCTTCCACTTGTCATAAAAGGGAAGGTAGTTTTCATCATCTGTTCTACAGGACCTTCTTCTTTAGCTTTTAGTTATTCAGAGTTCAGCTTCATTTTAGAGATCTTTTCATTTTTGATGTTGTAGTCACAATGGATCCTTTACTCTCAGGTCTGTTTATTTCTCTCTGTACCCATTTGTATAAATCTTCTCATCTCTTTGAATTTCTCACCTATCATTTTTATGATTAGTAATATTTCATTATATTTCTAAATTGTAGTTTTTTTAGTTATCCCCCAATTTAATGAATACCCACCCACTTTGTGGAAAGTGTACTTTAAATCAATTCTGTAACTACTGCCTTGAAATTTAATGTGTTTGTTGTTCAGTTGTTATCAATTGTAACTTCTGTAAATTTGAAGAAAGGACTTTTAAAATATCATTTTCTATAATATTTTTCTATTTTCATAATGCATTCAAGTTAAATGAAGAGTGTTGAGTATCTAGTTCCTCAATTAGCTTATTTCAAACATGCATCTCTCTTTTTCTAAAGAGTTAATGTTTAATATTTGACCATTTCTGCTGTAGAAGAAAAGATCTGGCTCTGACTATTGTGATGTTAATAGCATTCTTTTTTTTTTTAAACCCTTACCTTCCATCTTGGAATCAATACTATATTGGTTCCAAGGCAGAAGAGCAGTAAAGAACTCAATGGGGATTGAGTGACTTACCCAGGGTCATAAAGGGAGGATCTGTCTGAGGTCAAATTTGAAACCAAGACCTGGCTCTCCATCCACTGAGCCACCTACCTGCCCCCTGGCATTCTTAACAGTTAATTGATTTAATGCATATCTAGTCAAGGAAAATTCACAGAGGACTTGATTTCCCACAGTTCTAGGAGAGGTGAGAGCACAACACTCTATCTCTTAGAAGATTCTGTGTCATCCCATATTAATAGATACTGCTCCCTATGTTTGTGTAAAGCTTTTCAGCAAATGTAGTCTTGAGACTTTCTCACTAAATAACAAAGGCCACAGACACCACCTGAGTATTTGTGGGAAACAAAGGACGTCCATGGGCCACCCATCCTTCATACACATACAAGCATTCTCCTGATTGAAATTACAGGAAATTAATAATAATTAATAATAAAAGTTGGGGGTCTCAGCATAAAAAAAAAACATTTCTTTTGATCCTGGAAAACTTATATAGAATCTGCACCTGATCTCAACATAGATCATGCTAAAGCTGGATTGTGTGTCAGTTGGACTCAGATCCTAATTTTAAAGAGGACTAGTTATAGATAAAGGTTGGTAGGCTTATGGACATTCTCAATATCCCTGGTTGAATCAATCACAGAGACATATATAGAGTCTTTGAAACAAAAAGCTCCATTTGGATTTTGCATTTCCCAGGAGAAAGTGAAGGGAGTCTTCTCATCCTAGTTTCTATTAAAGAGAAGAAAGGAAAATACCAGATTTGCTTTGTGAGTCCATGAGGCCAAATGGTTAATTTATAGTGGAGAGAAAAATCAATTTAATCAGTTTCAAGACTGACTTGACTTGACAATTAATTCAAAATTGTTATATGTACAGTTCTGCATCTGCAGTGATTTCCAAGATTAGCTTTGTCTATGTCATGTTCTAAAAGAAACAGAATTCACAATTCTTTATGGAACTAAGACAGCCCAAAGACTAGAAGCTCAGGAGACTTTGAGGAAGGAATTTAAGGACTTCCACTATTTTTGGTCATGATCAAAGACTGGAATTCTGAGGCTTCCGTAAAAGTGTCCTTTTACATTTGAGGAACTTAATTTGTTATTTACAAAACATCAGGGAATAGAATCTCTTTAAACTGTTGGAAAACAAGACAGCTAGCTTTATAACCACAAATGGATTCATAGCTATATCTTATGCCACAAATTACAATTAATTCTAACTACACTTAAAAAAAACTTTTAAAAATACTGATAGACAAAGGAATAACATATTCTCATTAACTCTGGAGAAAAACAACATTTTTATCTGTGATTCTTATGGGCTGAAAATAATATTTTGTAGGTATACCATGGATGCTCAGGGCTCTGCAGATAGACTCAGGGATTACCTTCCTTAAGCTTACAGAAATACCAGCCAATGACATCCTGGACAGAGTGTTGGATTGGTAGACAAGAAGACTAGAACTTAAATTCTTCCTCAGATACTTTAGTAACTACATGATCCTGGACAAGTCATTTAACCTCTGTCTGCCTCAGTTTCCTATAATAACACCTATAATAACAATTCTTACAGGGTTGTCATGAGAGTCAAATGAAATAATAAATTACTTTATAAATCTTAAAGTGCTATGTAAATATTAGCTATTTATTATGAAATACTGAACAAATATTAAAAATGAGAAATCTAAGAAGAAAGAGAAGATAAAAAACAATAGATTTGATTAAAGATTAAAGGATTTTCTATAATAAAAACAATATTTTTAAAGATAAAAGATATGAATTGGGGGAAATAGTTCATGTAAATAGATCAGATAAAACTTGGTGTCTAAAATTTATAAGAGTTGAAATATACCTATAAGATTAACCTCAACATTAAATTTCCTAATATCAGAGATAAAACAAACTAAATATGCCATCTTGAATCTGCTAGAATGGCAAAAACAGTCAAATTAATGATAAAATCCAATATTGGAAGAGGAACTGTGGGGAAACAAACACTTAATACATTATTGGTGGGACTCTAAACTAGAGCAAATAATTTGAGACCAATAAGGCAACATGCTTAAAATGGACACATAAAATATATCAAATGTTTAGACCTCATAATTGAATTGCTAGGACTTTATCTCAAAGACACAATAAAAGGAAAACCAGATCTGTTTGAAGAAAAATAGACACAGTTGCTCTATTTCTACTAGTAAAAACCTGAAAATAAACTACATAGCTAATTGGAAAAGAGCTGGATATAATGGTATGTTGACATATGTGATATTATAATGGTATAAAAATAAATATGAAGCATCAAAGAAAATATGGAAAGAATTGTGTGAAGTGTTACAAAGTAAAAATGATATAAACAATTATATATTTAGATGGAAGGAAGATAATATACACAATTTTGAGTCATAAAAAATATTTATTTGGCTTGGTTTTTGTTAGTATATTCATTCATTTAATTCTATTATTAAATGCTAAAGATTTAATGCATTAGTTACCCCACTCATCTGATTATTCATTTTTGTTAGAAATTATTCAGTTTATGGGAAAAAGGGAAGAAACAACTTGGATTATAAGTATAATAGGAACAATCTATACATGTTGTCTACAAGCAAACATCTATTGGAGTGTAAGAGCACTACATCATAGAGTTGCACTTAGTGTGTTATGTTTTCAATTTTGTAACAAAGAATGACTTTTGTAGATGAGAAAGCAGACTGAATCCTATGGCTAGGAGAGCTGAAATCCATGTCGGCTGTGAAAAGAAAATTACTCTCTCATCATCACAAACATTTCAAATCACTCTCTTCGTGGTTGCCAAAACTGCAAGAGGAGAAAGTGGGAATTTTTATGATTGGATTAGATATTTAAGGTTTGGTGGCCAGAAATCAATTAACTCAATTTCAAAATAAAAGAGACCCAAGTCAGGATGACTTTTATGGTGATTTATTTACACTCAGGAAGATTGAAGGTAGGGAAAAGAGAGAGAGAAACTCTAGGCCTGACCAGAGGCCCAGATCAGGGAGGTTTCAGAGGCTCCAGCAGGGGGGATGTGGAGGTAAATTAAACAAAGCTTCTAGCCACAGGGCCTCCTCTAAGAAGAGAGGCCTCCTTGAGGGTAGAGCCTCCAGAAACGCCAAGGGAAGAGAAAGAGAGTCAACCTAACTTACCCACGTGACAATTCAAAGAGAAGCAGTCTGAGGTCTCATCCGAGCTCCTTGAACACCAAGTTAAAAGCACCAGAAGCCCTCCACAGGAAATTACCATCATATTTAAAAGATAGCATCCACCTCTAGTTTCACGTGGACAAATGGCAGCCTCGACACTGTTTTGGACTGCCCAGGGGGCAGTCACTTGTTTTTGATTTGTCACTTACTATCATGTGTGGGTCACAGACCTCCCCCTCCCCACTTAATTCTAAGTTGGGTGGGGTGACATTATTTCTGGTAGCTAAAATCTAAAGAATGAATGAAGATGAGCTAATTCCATTTCCACACTTCCATACTTCAAAGGGGCTAAGTTATCTGATATTTAGAACCTATTAGGATGAACTCATTTAATATTTAAAAACTTCTGATTTTTGTGGGGAATTAAACAAGAAGTCTCCACACTCTCTCCTAGACATGTTAAGCTTGTGTTTTCCTAATCTTTCAAATAAAGCCAGCTATAAAACTGGGCATCTTACTTAGATTTTATTTCCTACATGGTTTGGAAAGGAAATCACTATCTTTCAAAAAATACCTACCAAGACAGAATTACTTCCTTCTTACTGGTCTGATGTCTTCAGTTCAAGAAAATAATTTTAGAAACTGAAGAACTGCTTAGTTTTTTCTGTTATTTTCCAATATTTAGCAGTAATCACTCTCAAAATAGGTGATGATACGGTGTCACCACCAAGCCTAGTGTACTACCAAAAGGAAGAAGAGCCTTTTGAGAGCATGGAAATTTTTAAAGCATTCCTGAGCCCTGGAATTTATACTCATTTTTGCTAAAAACAAACAAATGTGGGTCTGCTGCATGCTGGGACCGTGAGGCCCACCTTTCAGTTGCCGCCGCTCTTCACGTGTTCGTGTCGCCCGGGCCGGAACCGGAGCTGGGACCGGGGTGGCAGCTTCTTCCTCCCGGGATGTCCACCGACATCCCAATCAAGGTCCTGCATGAGGCCGAGGGCCACATCGTCACCTGTGAGATCAACACCGGGGAGGTGTCCCGGGGCAAGCTGATGGAGGCCGAGGACAACATGAACTGCCAGATGTCAAACATCACAGTCACATACAGACATGGACGAGTGGCCCAGCTGGAGCAGGTTTACATCCGAGGGAGCAAGATTCGCTTTCTGATCTTGCCCGACATGCTGAAGAATGCCCCGATGTTGAAGAGCATGAAAAACAAGAACCAAGGCTCTGGGGCCGGCCGGGGAAAGCAGCCCTCCTGAAGGCTCAGGTGGCTGCCAGAGGAAGAGGGCGTGGAATGGGCTGGGGCAATATTTTCCAGAAACAAAGATAATCTCATCTGAGGAAGAGAACTCTGTCCTTGTTGTTGTCTGCTTTTAAGGGCTTGGAGCTAGATCTTCTGGGATATCGGCTCTCTCTTTTAGATGAGGGAGGAGCAGGAGGCACACCAGCCAAATAAAGGTGTTTTGGAATTTAAAAAAGGGGGGGAGGAGCAGCTGGGTAGCTCAATGGATTGAGAGTCAGGCCTAGAGATGGGAGGTCCTAGGTTCAAATCTGGCCTCAGACACTTCCCAGCTGTGTGACCCTGGGCAAGTCACTTGACCTCCAATGCCCACCCTTACCACTCTTCCACCTAGGAGACAATACACAGAAGTTAAGGGTTTAAAAAAATGGAAAAAAATAAAAAACTATTTAAGTGAACACAAATAGACATGAAACTAGAGCCCCATAAACTTATGCCTCTCCCTACTTCATTCAGAATAAGTTGATTCTGACCAAAAACAGAAAAAAGAAAATTACAGACTGGTTACTTAATGAATATCAATGCAAAAACTTTAATAAAATACTAGCAAAGATATTATAGCAATATATCGCAAGGATTATTCTCTAGGACCAGGTGGGATTTATACCAGGAATGAAGAACTGGGATGGTTTAATATTTGGTAAACTGTAAGTGTAATTGACCATATCAATAACCAAAACTAACAGAAATCACCTGATAATCTCAATAGATGAGGAAAAAGTCTTCAACAAAATACAATACCATTCCTATTAAAAACACTAGAAAGCACAGGGGAAAATGGGTCAATCCTTAAAAAATTCTATATATTACAAACAAAATCCAGGAGCAAGAGCTAGAAAGAGAAATTCCATTTAAATAACTCTAGACCATACTTGGGAATATACTCACCAAGTCAAATCCAGGAATTATATTGAACACAATTACAAAACACTTTTCACACAAATGAAGTTAGATCTAAACAAATGTGAAGACATTAATTGCTCATGGGGTAGGCTGAACTAATATAATAAAAATTACAATTCTACCTAAATAAGTTTAAATTTCTTCTACCTAAATAAATAAATTCATGCCAATCAAATAAAAAAAACTATTCACTATTTTATAGAACTTAAAAAAATACCAAAATTCATCTGGAAGGACAAATGATCAAGAATATCAAAGGAATTAATGAAAAAATGTGAAGGATGGTGGCCTATCAAATCAAATATCTAACAGATATCAAACTGTACTATAAATTAGTACTCATCAAAACAATCATACTGGCTATGAAATAGAATGGCAAATCAATGGAATAGATTAAGGATAAATGACCTTAGCAATATAATATTTGATAAACTGAAAGATCACAGTTTGGGGGATAAGAACTCACTATTTGACAAAATAAAACAAAACTGCTCTGAAAACTGAAAAACAGTATGATAGAAATTAAGTATAGATTAATATCTCACACCTACATACCAAGAAGGTCAAAATGGGTATATTATAAAGGGTGATAGTATAAGAAAATTGGGAGAACATAATATTTTACCTGTCAGATCTTTAAGAAAGAAAGAATTTATTACCAAACAAGAGATAGAGAACATTTTTAAAAGATGTAAAATGTATAATTTTGACTATATTAAATTAAACCAATGTACAATGTACAAATAAATGTGCAAACAAAATCAATGTAACCAAGATTAAAAGGGAAACAACAAATTGGGGGAAAATTTTATAATAAATTTCTCTGATAAAGGCCTCATTTCTCAAATATATAGAGAGCTAAGATTGTTAAATTTATAAAAAGACAAGCCATTCCCCAACTGACAAATGATGAAAGGATTTGAATAAACAGTTTTCAGATGAAGAAATCAGAGCTCCTTATTACTCCTAGGTTGAAATACATTCCTCTGCTTGGTATGGTGCCAACCTATCTTTCTAACCTTCTTATATATTCCTCTAATTGGAATTTAGTCAAACTGTCCTCACAGATGGGCTCTGTTACTTATACCACATGCCCCCTCCTCCTTTACTTATTTATTTTTTTAAAGCCCTGATGTCTTAGATTTGGAAAGGGCTAGGCAATTAGAGTTAAGTGACTTGCCCAGGGTCACACAACTAGGAAGTATATGAAGCCCCCTCCTCCTTTATAGAAAAAAAATTTCCTCTTCTACAAAATGCAGGGGTTAGTTTCCCTGTTTCTATGGTCTCTTCCAGTTTTAAACCTATGAAAATTATAGAAAACTGATTAAAAAAGAATAAAAACTTCACTGAATGAAATTGTTCACATTTATATAGTACTACTCTAAGGTTTTCAAGG
>NW_025389880.1:0-4989 GCF_016433145.1 Gracilinanus agilis | reverse complement strand
ATTAGAGAAGAAAAAGAAATTGAAGGTATCAAAATAGACAATGAGGAAACTAAGCTATCACTCTTTGCAGATGATATGATGGTCTACTTAAAAAATCCTAGAGAATCAACTAAGAAGCTTGTAGAAATAATCAACAACTTTAGCAAAGTGGCAGGATACAAAATAAATGCACATAAATCATCAGCATTCATTTCCAACACATAAGAGCAGAAAGAGGTAGAAAGAGAAACACCATTTAAAATCACCCTAGACAATATAAAATACTTGGGAATCTACCAAAACAAACACAGAAATTATACAAAAACAACTACAAAACACTTTCCAAACAAATAAAACTGGATCTAAACAATTGGAAAGCCATTGATTGCTCATGGGTAGGATGAGCTAACATAATTAAAATGACCATTCTAGCCAAATTAATTTACCTATTTAGTGCCATACTTATCAAACTACCAAAAAACTTCTTTACTGAATTAGAAAAAACTATAACAAATTTCATTTGGAATAACAAAAGAATATCAAGAATATCAAGGGAAATAATGAAAAAAATGTGAAGGAAGGGGGCCAACAGTACCAGATATTAAACTATAATATGAAGCAGCAGTCATCAAAACAATATGGTACTGGCTAAGAGACAGAAGGGAGGATCAGTGGAATAGACTTGGGGTTAATGACATCAGCAAGACAGTGTATGATAAACCCAAAGAGCCCAACTTTTGGGACATGAATCCACTAGTTGACAAAAACTGTTTTTAAATTTGGAAAACAATATGGGAGAGATTAGGTTTAGATCAACATCTCACACCCTACACCAAGATAAATTCAGAATGGATGAATGACTTGAATATAAAGAGGTAAACTATAAATAAGTTAAGTGAACACAGAATAGTATACCTGTCAGATTTCTGGGAAAGGAAAGATTTTAAAACCAAGCAAGAGTTAGAGAAAATTAGAAAATGTAAATTTAATGGTTTTGATTATATTAAACTAAAAAGCTTTTGTACAAACAAAATAATGTAGTCAAAATCAGAAGGGAAACAACAAATTGGGAAAAAATCTTTATAACAAAAAACTCTGACAGGGGTCTAATTACTCAAATATACAAGGAGTTAAATCAATTGCATAAAAAATCAAGCCATTCCCCAATTGATAAATGGGCAGGAGACATGAATAGGCAATTTTCAGGTAAAGAAATCAAAACTATGAATAAGCACATGAGAAAGTGTTCTAAATCTCTAATAATTAGAGAAATGCAAATCAAAACAACTCTGAGGTATGACCTCACACCTAGCAGATTGGCTAAAATGAAAGAAGGGGAGGGTAATGAATGCTGGAGGGGATGTGACAAAATTGGGACATTAATGCATTGCTGGTGGAGTTGTGAACTGATGCAACCATTCTGGCTGGCAATTTGGAACTATGCTCAAAGTGCTATAAAAAAATGCCTGCCCTTTGATCCAGCCATACCACTGTTGGGTTTGTATCCCAACGAGATCATAAATAAACAGACTTATATACAAAAATATTTATAGCTGCGCTTTTTGTGGTGGCAAAAAACTTGAAAAGGAGGATATGCCCTTCAATTGGGGAATGGCTGAACAAATTGTGGTATATGCTGGTGATGGAATACTATTGTGCTCAAAGGAATAATAAACTGGAGGAGTTCCAGGTGAACTGGAAAGACCTCCAGGAACTGATGTAGAGAGAAAGGAACAGAGCCAGAAGAACACTGTACACAGAGACTGATATACTATGGTAAAATTAAAGCAATGGACTTCTGTACCAGCAGCAATGCAATGACACAGGACAGCTCTGAGGGATTTATGGAAAGGAATGCTACCCACATTCAGAGGAAGGACTGCAGGAGAGGAAACATATAAGAAAAACAACTGCTTGAACACTTGGGTTGACGTGTACATGATTGGGCATGGAGACTTGAAACTACCATACCAATGCAACTAACAACAATTTGGAAATAGGTGTTGATCAATGACACATGTTAAAACCAATGGAAATGTGCATCGGCCATGGGTAGGGAGAATGCGGGGGCGGGGGCGGTGTGAAGGGGAAAGTAGGAGCATGAATCATGTGACCATGTTAAAAATGAATATTAATAAATGTTTAAAAAAAGATATTCACCACATATTATAGATTCAAAGGGAAAACAAGACAGTCCCTGCTTTTCTGTCCATATCTTACTTCTGGGCTAAGATCTCCACAGAGTAGATGCAAGGGTCTTCTTCTCCTCACCACTGATGAATATAAATCACCTCAAAAGGACAAAAACCTAAATCAGAGTAGACTCTACTATCTGGTGCAGCCTTGAAGGTAGGCAAAGTTTGGGCATTTCACATTATAATGTGGTAAAATTACTTTTACCACAGTGCAACCCCTCACCCACTCCAATTACAGCACCAAAGTCAGAGCAAACATGGGGAAATCTCTAGATTCTTAGGGGCTGTCTGAGGACACCACAGACTTACCTGTGAAAGCAGTGAGACTTGGGACTCCATGAGATGGAGGAATGCAGAGCTTGAGCACAGAGATAGGACAGAGAGGGGCTGTGCACAACAGATGTAGCAGAGACTGAAAAATAGCCTCAGGGCAAATACCTCTTTGTAGCTCAATGCACAGAGACCTGCCTACCCTCCTCACTCAGATTTCTGTCTGGGAAGGGAAGAAAAAAACTAACACAGCAATGGCCACTAACACCCAAGAACTAATTTCTAAAACCACCAAAAAAATAAGAAAAAAATTTGACCCTGGATATGAATATGAAGAAAAACAACAGTCAACAGAGGAGACAGTAAAGGGTAATAAACAAGCAATACATCCAAACTTTCAAAAAAAAAGATTTGTCACAAGGTCTCCTGGAGATGGAGAACCAAGTAAGAAAAATAGAACAAAGATGGCAAGAAAAGTGGGAAATAGTTCAAACAGAAAATAGCAGTTGAAAAGACAGAATCTCCCACTTGGAAAAAGTAGTCCAGAAATCAAATGAAATGGTAAACAAATTGGACACTAGAATTTACCTGTTGGGAGCCATGAAAAGCAGGATAGACCTAACCGAAAAGGAAAATAAAAAGATCATAGCTTAAAACCAGTATTTAAAGACTAGAATTGGGCAAGTAGAAGGTTATGATCTCACAAGACAGCAAGAATTAATAAAGCAAAGTCCAAAGAATGACAAATTAGCAGGAAACAAGAAGTATCTCATTGAGAACATGATGGACCTGAAAAACAGGTCCAGGAGAGACATTTTGAGAATCATAGGCCTACCTGAAAACCTAAAAATAAACAGAAATTTTGACATCATAGTATAAGAAATTATCCAAAAAATCTGCCCTGATATTCTTGAACAAGAGGCCAAAATAGACATTGAAAGAGTCCATGAATCACCCTGTACATTAAATCCTCAAAAGACATCTTCTAGGAATATAATCGCCAAATTCAAGAGCTTCCAAGCTAAGAAGAAAATATTGTAAGAAGCCAGAAAAAAAAACCAATTCAGATTTCAAGGAGTACCAATCAGGATTATACAGGATCTGGCAGCCTCCACAGAATATGATATTCAGAAAGGCAAAGAAATGGGTCTACAACCAAGGATCACCTACCCATCAAAAATTATTATATACTTCCAGGGGAAAGTATAGGCATTTAAGAAAACTGAAGATTTCCAAGTATTTATAAAGAAAAGACCAGAACTAAATGGAAAATTTGATGTTCAAATATAATATTCAAGAGAAACATGAAAAGGTAAGAGAGAAAGAGAGGAGGAAAAAACCCAAGAACTTATTTTAAGGGCTTCAGTAAGATCAAATTTTTTATATTCCTATATGGAAAAATGATATTTGTAACTTTCAAAAACTGTATTCACCATCATAGTAGTTAGAAGGATTATTCATAGGTAGAAGTTGGGGTACTAAGTGATTTAAGATGATATGTAAAAAAAAAGAAAAGGGGATAATTAAAGGTGGCACCAAGAGAAACTTGAAGGAATAAGAAAAATAGGATCATGTATACCACATAAAGAGGCATATTGGAGGGGAAGGGAAAAATATTATTATGAGAAGAAGAGAGTGCTATTAGGTAATACTTAACCTTACTCTCAGGGGAATCCATTCTGAGAGGGAAAAGTATCTAGATTCATTGGGTTATTGAATTCTAGCTTCCCCTACAGGAAAGTTGAGAGGGAAAAAGCAAAGGGGGAGTGGGGTAGAAAGTACCAAAAGGGAGAGAAAAAAGGGGGGGGGGGAGGGAAATTAATAGACCCTAAAGAAAAATAAGAGGGGAATAAGAAGGGAGGCGTTGGGAAGGGAAATAAAATAAGGGTGGGGTCAATGAGGACTGATTAAAAGCAAAACACTGGTGTAGAAGGAACTAGGGATAGAAGAAGGGGCAGGATATTGTGAAAAGGACTAGAATGAAAAACAAAATGATGGGGAATACACAGGTGGTAGTCATAACTCTGAATGTGATGAACTCACCCATAAAATGGAAGCAAATAGCAGAGTGGATTAGAAACCCAAATCCTACCATAATTTGTCTACAAAAACCACATGAGGCAGGTAGACAAACACAGGGTAAAGGTAGATGCTGGAGCAAAATCTATTAGGCATCAAATGAGAAAAAGAAGGCAGGAGTGGCAATCATATTTGACAAAGCCAAAGTAAAAATAGATCTATTAAAAGATATAGGGAAAGTAATTATATTCTGATAAAAGGCAGTATAGACAATGAGGAAATACCAGTACTCAACATGTATGCATCAAGTGGTATAGCATCCAAATGTTTAAAGGAGAAACTATTGGAGCTTATGGAGGAAATAGACAGTAAAACTATACTATTTGGAAACCTGAACCCTTCTGTATCAGATCTAGATAGATCAAAACAAAAAATAAGAAACAGGTTAGAGACATGAATGAAATCTTAGAAAAGTTAGAGTTAACACACACACACACACACACAAACACACACAATTATATATATA
>NW_025389879.1:0-8458 GCF_016433145.1 Gracilinanus agilis | reverse complement strand
CTTCTCCTCCTTCTCCTTCTCCTTCTCCTTCTCCTCCTCCTCCTCCTTTCCCTTTTTCCCCTTCTCCTTTTTCTTCCACCTCCTCCTCCCCCTTTGGCTTTGAGGAGCTGGTGGTCTGACTATACACATACAGGTGGCTCAAGGATGATCTTTTTGTTTTTTCTTGTCAATTAAATATATAGTCTCTTTGCTTTTTAAGGCATTTTCTGGTGCTCAACATACCCAGAACCTATACCCAGAATCTCCCTTGAGCAAAGACTTCATGATACAAAAAGCTTCTGCGCAACCTGCAAGACTTTTGACTCTCTCATTCTTTTTTCTTGAACCATATTTCCCCATATACTTCTCCCCATCTTCACCTTTTCATAAAAACATTACAAATGTACAAATGTTAGTTAGATTTTCTATCTTATCTTCAACACTGTAACTAAAATATATAATCTGGAATACTAGTTTAGCCACATTATGGATAGAGAAAAGTTCGATACATATTAGTATAATAGGGGCAAATCCATGTGACTACATATTTTTATACTTCCCACTGACCAACTATGAGTCCATCATGAATTGCTGGTCAAGGAAGAGCACCTGTAGACAGTGATGCCTTCTCCCACAAGACTCATGAGTCCAAAACTTAGTCGATTCTCATGGAAGGGGTGACAGTGTCTGTGACATGCAAAGAACAGGTCTGATCACACAAGTAAGGAAAACTGGAGTCAGAGGCTTCTTCCATAGGTATATCTTCAAGGGAAACAAATGCTGTGGCTCTGAACCAATCTCTGTTGCCCCTAACTGTTCATGGACAACTGATGACCACAGCTGTAGGAAGAGTTGTTGCAGGATTGTACAGATTGCTGAACCTGAAATCAGGAAGACTTGAGTTCAATGCCTCAGACATTTGAAAGCTGTATGATCCTGGACAAGTTATTGGACTTCTCTAAGCCTCAGTTTTCTCATATGTAAAATGTGAATAATCAAAACACCTAACTCCCAGGGTTATTGTGAGGATCAAATGAAATAATGTCTCCAAAGCACTTTGTAACCCCTAAAATATTATATAATAATAATGATGATAGCACAGTGTCTGGCAGCTTAAAGAATTTTTATTGATTTATTACATAGTGCTAAGCACCTGGTACACAAAGTGTATATATATATGTGTGTGTGTGTGTGTGTATATGTATATATATATATATATACATACATATATAATAGGTTATATTATTGTTGTTGTTGTTGTTGTAAGAATCAAATGAGATAATATATGTAAAATGTTTTCCAAACACTGAAGTGCTATATAAATATTAGCCATTATTATTGTTTCAAGAAGGCAGTTGGTATGAGGAAAAGCCTATCAATCCATGGCTATGAAAAATTCCATGATGACTGTGGACACTGGGGCCAAGAGAAAACTCTGCAGCTGGTATGGATCAGGTCCTACTGGCCCAAGATGGCAGCAGATGCATGGAGGAAATGTGAGACGTGTGCTCCATGTATTCAAAAGAAAGTATTACTGACTCAAGCTGTTTATCTGGAGAACATAAGCATCAGTGAAGCCTTTCAATCTGGTGTATATACATTTGTGGTCTCTGGAAGGAGATCGAAAGAACATATGCAACATGGTAGTGATGACAGACGACTTCGCCCGGTATGCACAGGCTTACCCAGCCAGGAACCAGAAGGTTTCTACATTAGCCAAGGTGTCTTGGGAGAAGTATTCCTCTGTGTGTGGTTTCTCTGCCAGGATACATTCTGATCAAGCTAGAGATTTTTAGAGAGCAAGCTCTTCAAAGAGGTGCCAGGCTTGGCAAGATCTAGTAGCTACACCATAAGCTCCTCAAGGAGAGTTCACCACTAGAACATTTTAATCACACATGCTAAATGTTCTGGGGAAACTGAGGCCTGAGAAAAAGGCTCAGTGGGATTGGTTAGGGACTTTTCTAGTACTTTCATATAATGCCACCAAGAATGATGCCACAGGCTTTACATACCTGTTGAGGTTTAGATGAGAGTCACAGATATCATTTGATCTATGTTTTGGAGACCAAGAAGATGGAAGAGCTTTAGAAACCCAACCCTTCAGCAGAGAAGGTGGTGGCCCAGCTATAGCCCCAGCTCAGAAGAACAAGGGGAGAAGCAAGCAACTGGATGTATGAAGATCATATTCTAAGCTCCAGCCAGAGGATAATATCCTACTAAGAAAATACTCAGAAACTAAGAAACCATAATGCCCAGGGAAAGCATGCTACAGAAAGTCCTTGTTTTCTGAGAACTGGCCTTGAAGAAGACCACTTAACAGTGAATCAGCTTAAAAATGGGCCCAACATTGCATTCAAATACAAGTCTCCCTTCTACATTGCAGAGGTTAAGAGCAAGGTCCTCCCAGGTGGACCCAATCTGGAAAATCCAAGGAAATTTTTTTGGCCCTTCCTAGCTACAAAAGAAGTCTGATTTTTTTTCTTTTTCTTTTATAAGGTATTTACAGTAAAAGAAATTATGTATATTTATGGTATTAAAAGAAAATATGTTGATATTATACAATACTATATGAAAATATATTATATATTTCTGAGTTTCTAAACTTTTTATGCATCATCGGCTGGCCTTAAGTGTGGTCTACAGCTTCTGCAAAACTCCTCCCAAATTCCCATTTAATTTCTTATGCCAACCCATGATATATCAGAATTGAGATGGGGGAAATCACAGTGTGAAAGGGATACCAGTAGTGAAATTAAAAGGTTTTATTGGGATTTCATCTTGAAAATGGAACTAAAATTAGAAAAATGAGTTTTTTTAATCTACTTAGAAAAAGAAATTGGTTTTATCTCCTATTCAACAAAATTTTGATTGTGATTGAAACCATCCACTAATTCTTCGGGTTTACAAAAAAAGAATCAAGTGTTGACAGAGTTTTGGAGATGGTGATTTTCCTGACAAAGAATGTCATCTTTCATTTCACGTTTGACTTTTACAGAATAATCATTCAGAGGGTCGTTGCTGCAAAAAATATTCTAGAGTTTTATCAGTTTTTCTAAGAGCTCCTCTTAGTCTGTTGATATTCAAATTATTGTCTTTTGAGTCACTGACAGAGAAACTGGTAGATGATGGGTGGAGAGGACCAGCAATAGACTCCAGAGTTCAGTGAGGAATGCTTGAGTGACGAATGATTTTACGAGTTCATAAGTGAATATTTTCATAACACTTCTTGCTTTCTGATGCAAAGCAGCCTTTCCACTCTGACCAAAAACCTGCTCTCTTAATTGGGGAGTTCTTAAACCAGACCACTATTTCATGAGACTCCCAGGCTATTGCTTACTTCACTCTTGGTCCTCACACTAGGGATTTCCCCATCTCCTTACTAGAAGTTTTGCATCTCCTGTAAGCATTTTTTTCCCATTTCTACCTCTTCTTTATATGTTTTCTTCCTCCATTAGAATGTAAAAATCTTTAAAGTCAGGGATGCTTTTGCTTCTATTTAAATACTCAATGTTTAATGCAGTGCGGAGTACATAGTAAGCTCTTAGCAAATAATGATAATAAGAATTGCTAGCATTTATATAGCAATCACTTTGGGCCAGGCACTTTACAAGTATTTTACCATTTTATTCTTACAACAATCCTGGGAGATAGGATTTATAATTATCCAATTTTACAGTTGAGGAAACTGAGGCAAACAGAATCTAAGTGACATGCCCAGAGTCACACAGCTTGTAAATATTTGAGGTCCAATTTGCCCTCATGTATTCCTGACTCTGGCAGCTAAGTAGTGCAGTGGATAGAGCACCGGTATTGGAATCAGGAAAACTCATCTTCATGAGTTCAAATCTGACCTTAGACTGCAGCTGTGTGACCCTGCACAAGTCAGTTAATTCTGCCTCAGTTTCCTTATCTGTAAAATCTATTGGAAAAGGAAATAACAAACTACTCAACCTCAAAAAGGGGACATGAAGCATCAGACATGACTGGAACAACCAAACAACATTCCTGACTCTATCCATGATAACACCTACCTGCTCCAAATTTACTTAACAAATTCACTGATCTATCTATCTATCTATCTATCTATCTATCTATCTATCTATCCGTCTATCTGTCTATCTAGTAAAGAGACAAGATAACTTAGTGTTTAGAGAGCCAACCTTAGAGTTAGGAAGACCTGAGTTCAAATATGATACACATTGGCAAGTTACGTAACCTCTCTATGCCCCAGGCAACTCTGTAATACTTTAAGTTTCAGGATGGATCTGCTTTGGTAGAAGGAATTCCCTCACAGAGAATTTCCCCTCACCAATGCAGTCACAGGTCCAGACCAACCCAAAATCTGACCTCACAACTCTAGGGACTCAGATAATTAACATTCTGGTAAGGAAGATGTCCTGTGGTAGATCTATGGAAAACCCATCATATGCCAAGGAAGTCAAGAGACTAGTTAATTGGCCAGTCTATAAAATACCTCCTGGACCCAGTGGGGCTCAGAGAATATAACATACCATATCTACCTATTGCCCATTAGAGTGTGTCAGATTTCCTGCCAAATAGGGCAGAAGCAATAGAAAGTCAAGAATGTGGGGTCCAAGAAGCCCTGCCAATGAGGTCCATATACAGACTATCCAGATCAAAATTTGATGAAGTGGAAAGAGTGATGTTGATATTTTTTCTCCTTTATTAAACCCTTACTTTTTGTCATTAAATCAACACTAAGTATTGATTCTAAGACAGAAGAGAGGGAAGGGTAAGGCAACTGGGATTAAGTGACTTGTCCAGGGTCATACAGCTAAGAAGTATCTGAGGCCACATTTGAACCTGAGTCCTCTCAACTACACACCTGGTTTTCTATTCACAGTGCTACCTAGCTGCCCCTGTTGATATTCACTTAAGGTTCAAGGAAATATGACAATATTATGCCATCCTGAGAAGGCCCTTTGCCCAGAAGTACAGGAGGGTTGTGTCCAGACCCCTCTCCTTTTTTCCTGCCTGATATTATAGCTGTTTCCACAGCCGGAGTACTAGGCAGAAAAAGAGTTGCTTCTTGATTCAGCTCACCCCTATCATCTGGGGGAATGGAGAGCATCAAAGGACTAGAAGTCACATAAAGAACGTGACTTATTAAAGTCTTGAGACAGTAGCATTCAAGTTGAGCCGTCCTTAGGATCAGCTGTAGGCCAGTTGGGCTGATGGCACTAACCCACCCATCATGGGTATTAAGCCTTGGGATGAGGAAGTGATGCAGAATTGCCATAATTCTATGGCTGTCATGATGCTGCCATGATGCTCGATGTCCACAGGCTAATAGCAGATGTTGCACATTGCAAGAAAGATTCATCAGGGAAATTCTTGATCAATTTGATGAATTCCCCAAGAAATGTGAGGAGATAACAAGGCATGGACATTTGGAGGTAACAAAGGGGCACTTTCCCATGGAATAATAATATAAATAGCTAGCATCTATATATATTATTTTAAGGTTTGCAGAGCACTTTATATACAAGAGTGCTAGGCCTGAAGTCAGGAAGGCTCATCCCCCTGGGTCCAAATCCTATCTCAAATATACTTATTCACTGTGTGATCTTAGGCTAATCACTTAACCCTGTTTGCCTCTGTTTCTCATATGTAAAAATGAGCTGGAGAAGGAAAAGGCACTTCAATCCAGTATCTTTGCCAGGAAAACCCCAAATGAGGTCCCAAAGAAATGGGCATGACTGAAAGGATTAAATAAAAACAAATTTTATTTTGTTTGGAATGTGGACATGCTCAGAAGGTATCTTAAGAGGCAAGAAATCCAAGATTATGATAACAATTATAATAATGACATTTATATAACACTTGAAAGTTTAATAAATTTTTACATGTATTATCTGATTCTCATGATAATACTGTAAAGGAAAAGTTATTAATATTTTTATTTTACAAGTTGGGAAACTTGGGCTGAGAGAGGTTGTTGGTTTTCCCAGAGTCACACAGTGTGAGTAAATAACAAAGGCAGAATTCAAACTTATTTCTTTCTGGCCCCAAGTCCAGTGTTCTATCCATTAGGCCATCTACCTGCCAATGATGACTGGTAAATTGCAACTCAGAGGCAATGACTTTCATTAGAAGATCTGTCTCTCTCCATGATGTCTATTTTTTAAACCCTTCCCTTCCGTCTTAGAATCAATACTATGTATTGGGTTCAAAGCTGAAGAGCAGTAAGGGCTCAGCAATGGGGGTTAAGTGACTTCCCCAGGGTCACACAGCTAGGAAGTGTCTTCAGATTTGAACCCAGAACCTCCAATTTCTAGAGCTGGCTCTCAATCCATTGAGTCACTTACCTGTGCTTTCCCACACCCTATTTCCATAATATTTAATAGCAAGTTGTGTACACACATACAATGTCCTCTTTGAGATTTGCTTTATTGCTTTTACCTTTTTACAAAGAGCAGCAAGATGGTGGTGGTGGATATTTCTTCCTTTCTCATTCTCCCCAAGCACACCCAAGAAACAGTAGATGAAATTTGTGACTTGCCCACTCTCTTGTGAGGATACTTCATAGACTATTCTTGACCTCCCAATCTCCTATGAAGAGAAGGTGGGATTTAGAATTCCCTGGGCAATGAGATCCTGAAATCTACCTTTCCAGTCAGAAAAGAAAGATTTCCTGGGTGGTGCCATGCCAGCTTTGGGAACCGCCTTGTGGATAACATCAGATTTGAGAGTCTCCACATTTGAAAACTCCAGGGTCAGACTTCCCAGAGAAAGAAGGTAATTTCCTGATGCAGCATGTTCAAAAGAAGAAAGTCATTTCTATATCTCTTGTATAGCTTCTGATTTGGAGGGTAAAGCCAGTGAGTTACTAGAATAGCGATGGTCTGATGTGAAGGAGATTCCTGGTTCCGAATCTTTCAAAGTAAAAAGTTTAACCTCAAGGTAGTGCTACAATCTTGGAGGAACTATGTAGATCCGTGTGTGTGTGTGTGTGTGTGTGTGTGTGTGTGTGTGTGTGTGTGAGAGAGAGACAGACAGACAGACAGACAGACAGACAGACAGACAGACAGACAGAGACAGAGAGACAGAGAGAGACAGAGACAGAGAGAGACAGAGACACAGAGAGAGATCCAATGGAAATGCACTGGCAACTCCAAGTTCAATTCCCTTCCAGAGGGCGTTGATTAAAGTGCTTTATGTGTTTCTGAATCTGTTTCTTAATTCCTGTGAATTGTTTGATTATCTGCATTTGAGGAACAAAATAAAAGTTGTTGTGTATGTACTTCATATGAATTTGGTACCTTAGATGTTTTTTCTGGAGGCTAGGGAAGGTGGGGAAGCACCTTTAACCCATATTCAAGGAAACTACTAAAAAAGCTATACCCCAAATATGTTTAGGGGTTTTCCTGGAGCAACTCTAGGTTGAGGCAATGAGTCAGTGGATTAGGGGCAGTCAAGCCTTTTAGATTCAGTTTCTCATGTAAGGACCAAAAAAAGAAGAAATTTTTTTTAAATGGATATTTCTAGATGTCTTTTTCCTTCAAATATTCTAGGAAATGGTATGCTAGTTATTTTATATTAAAAATACTCTCCATTTTCAAGTTGACAGCTAGTGGCATAGTGGATAGAGAACTAGACCTAGAGTCGGTAAAACCTGAGTTAGTTTAGTTTTAGACACTTCCTGCGTGACCTTGGGCAAGTCATTTAGCTACTGTTTATCTGTTTTCTCAATTGTAAAATGAGGCTAATAACAGCACCTACCTCAAATGAGATAATATTTGTAAAGCATTGATGCTTGGCACACAGGGAGCACTATTTAAATGCGTTTTCCCTTCTCTTCTCTTTCCTTTCAAAGGTATCAACCATCACTCAAATTCACAGTCTCAATTATCTTTGACTCTTTCTGGGGCAGCTAGGTAGAACAGTGGATAGAGTGCTGGGCCTGAAGTCAGGCAGATGTGGATCCAAATCTGATCTGACACTTAATAACTGTATGATCTCCGGGGTAACTCACTTTTTATTTATTTATTATTATTTTTTTTTTAATTTTAAACCCTTAACTTCTGTGTATTGACTTATAGGTGGAAGAGTGGTAAGGGTAGGCAATGGGGGTCAAGTGACTTGCCCAGGGTCACACAGCTGGGAAGTGTCTGAGGCCGGATTTGAACCTAGGACTTCCCGTCTCTAGGCCTGGCTCTCAATCCACTGAGCTACCCAGCTGCCCCCGGTAACTCACTTTTAATGTCTGTTTGCCTCAGCTTCCTCATCTCTAAAATGGATATATATCTACATATATCTGTATCTATATGTTCTCCCAGCGACTCTGAAAGGTTTTATATGTTAATTATTATATTATCACATTATAATTATTATATTATATTATTATTATTAGATTATATTATAAGATTTGGGGTTAATTAAAAGAGATTAGTGCCTAAGAAATACTGTTTCTAAAAATATACTTAACAATATAAAGCCTCTCAGGGTTGTTGTGACT
>NW_025389878.1:0-1879 GCF_016433145.1 Gracilinanus agilis | reverse complement strand
AAAACCAATATAACCAAAATTAGAAGGAAAGCAACAAACTGGGAAAAAATCTTTATAACAAAACTCTCTGACCAAGGTTTTAATTTCCCAAATATATAAAGAATTAAGTCAAATTTACAAAAAATCAAACCATTCCCCAATGGACAAAAGAAAGAAGTCATTGAGTAACTCTCAGCCTGTCAGGAGATTGACCATTTCAGTGGAAGGTTCTAGGCATTCTACTCACATGGTCCAAAGGTTTTTCATTCTTGGGAAAGAAATGGCTTTTGAGAAGCTGTCCAGTAATTTCCCATACGCATATTCAGAAAGTGTTATTTAACACTTGTGAGAAAATGCAAATACCTTCTTTTGTCATTATACACTCAAATAGCTTTCTTTGGTGTTCATTTCAATAAATCCTTTATTGTTTGAAACATGAGGGATAATAAGTACAAAATTAGCACATACCTAAGCAGAATGTTTCAGAAGCAGAGTGAATCCTATATATGAAAGACTTATTACAAGAAAGATAAATACCAATTTTCCTGTACTGTTGTAGCTAAATTGCATAAACCCCCTACTACAAATAATTATAGAGTCTTTACTGTAATAATGCAATTATCTAGCCCATAAAAATCTCAATCTTAACTGACTTTACAAGCACAGCACCGCAAGGGATAAGTGTTTCTAGCATTCTTCAGAAAACTCTTAGGAGCTAGCTAATATGTGCCTACTTTATTTGTAGTAACTCTCCAGGGAGAAGCAATTAGACTTTTAAATGTGTGAATGTGTATTTCCATGTCTCTGTGTGTATATATAAAAGCAAGCTAGAATAAAATTCAGAAGAAACGGCTCCAATGTTTACATCAATAAAGAAATGTTTTGTTTTTTTTAAATAAGCACATATTTAGAACTCAGAAGTTTTCTGGTCAGCTAACACAATCATTGTACAGTGCAGAACAATGCATTGGGGTCAGGAGACAAGGGTTCAAACCTCAGTTCTAACATTTATTAATTGTATGATCATGCCAAATCACTCAATTCCATTGTGCCTCAATTTCCTCAATTGTAATACTAGATGTACTACTTCCTATCTCGCCAACTTATAATAGGAAAGTGCTCTATAAAACTTAAAAATCTAAATATGAAGAGCTATTGTTATCATTATTATTTAACCCATGAGGTATCCAAAGTACAACATTATGTCACATAACCATGATGTGCAAAAATGTGTCTAGAGAAGAATTTCCAACATTCAAATTTAGGATACTAGTAATATAGTTCTTGCACATAATATAGCAAAGACATTTTTTAACTCTTACCTTACATTTTTTTTAAGCCCTTACCTTCCACCTTACAATCAATACTGTGTATCGGTTCCAAGGCAGAAGAGTGGTAAGGGCTAGGCAGTGGAGATTAAGTGACTTGCCCAGAGTCACACAGCAAAGAAGTATATGAGGCCAGATTTGAAGCCAGACTCTCCAGTCTCTGGGTCTGGCTTTCAATCCACTGAGCCACCCAGCTGCCCCCTTACCTTCCATTTTAGAATTGATATTAAATACCAATCCCAAGGTAGAAGAGCAATGAAAGCTAGGCAATTAGGGTTAAATGACTTCCTCAGAGTCATATTACTAGAAAGTATCTGAGGATAGACTAGAACCCAGAACCTCCTGCTTCCATGCCTGGCTTTCTATCTGCTGAGTCAACTAGCTACACCCAGAAAATACATTTTAATACAAAATACTTTAAAGGTATTAAATGTCATGGAAGATGCTTACTGCCCCATCAAAGGGGCCCTTTTATGAAGGGATCTAAGAAATTCAATACTAAAAACATGAATAAAGCTTATGTTGGATTCCTCTATGAAGATGGTCTAAACAGAGGAAAATAGCAATGTAAA
>NW_025389877.1:0-6213 GCF_016433145.1 Gracilinanus agilis | reverse complement strand
AGTACACCTTTATTACTGATACTCTTTGCCATCCATAGTCATCTATAGCATAATATAATTTCCCTTTTTATTCTTTTGTGTATTTTTTTGTATTATTTGTCTATTTTTGCTTTGTCTAATAGCATGAGTGCAATTTCTATTTTGTTGGATTCACTTTATGCAAGTACATTTTTTCTAGTCCCTCATTTTTATTCTATGCATTTCTTGTAACAACAATCAAAAAAGAAACAAAAGAGAGAATGACTGAATGAGAATGCAAGTATGGAGAAGTAGAGGACAATCTTGAAGAAGAGAAGAAGAAAGAAATAATATTAAAAGAAACAACCTCCATACAAACAAAACATTGATTTTGAAGACAGTGTGCAAAAAAACAATTTAATGATTATAGGGTTACTAGTGGGACATGACAAGTCTTAAAATCTGAATCCTATAATGCAAGAAGTAATATGAGAAAACTTCTCAGAACTTCTGGAACAGAAAAACAACATGCCCCAAATTGATAGAATCCATAGATCACCTCCAGAAAAAAACAAACTATGTTGTAAACTCAAAGACACATAGTGGTTAACTGTAATAATTCTAGTGATAAAGAGAAATTCTGCTGAGCAGGAGAAAAATCTTAAAATATAAAGGAAAAGGAATTTGAAGAGAACAAGAGCATCCTTTATGTACCAGAAACTGTAAGAGGTATTAGAATAATATGTTCTGAAGATTAAAGGAACTCATGATTAGGTACAAGGTGACTTACCTTGAAAATATGAATCTAACATAAATAAAAAAGATGGACATTCAATAAAAAGTAGGTGTTCAAAACATTTCTAGAAATAAAATCATGATTTCACATAACTTATTTCTTGCCTTCTCAATAGAGGCTGAGGAGGAAGAGAATTTGAAATTGAAAATAAAAATATAGAATTTTTAAAAGAAAGAAAAACAGACCTGAGCAAATTGTTTGCTTTGCAAATACTCACAGACAGCAGAAATATAAGAAAGGTAAACAAATACAGAAAACAGAAATATTTGTTGTTTAATCATGCGTGACTCTGTGACTCCATTTGTTTTTTTTTTTACTTTTTTATTTTTTTATTTTTAAATTATTTTAAAAGTTTGAATATTTTCTCCTAGTTACATATTTCATGTTCTTTTCCTCTCCCCCAATCCCCACCCCCAACCCCTTTAAGCCAAAGCACAATTCCACTGGGTTTTACACGTATCATTGATCAAGACCTAATTCCATATTATTGATAGTTGGACTAGAGTTATCATTTAGTTTCTACATCCCCAACAATATCCCCAACAGCCTGTGTGTTCAAGCAGTTGTTTTTCTTCTGTGTTTCTCCTCCCACAGTTCTTCCTCTGAATGTGGCTAGTTTTCTTTCTTATGAGTCCCTCAGCCTTGCTCTAGATCCTTGCATTGCTGCTAGTATAAAAGTCCATTATGTTTGATTGTACCACAGTGTATCAGTCTCCGTGTACAATGTTCTCCTGGATCTGCTCCTTTCACTCTGCATCAATTCCTGGAGGTCATTCCAGTTCACATAGAATTCCTCCAGTTCTTTATTCCTTTGAGCACAATAGTATTCCATAATCAACAGATACCACAATTTGTTCAGCCATTCCATTTGGGGTTTTCTTGACAAAGATAATAGAATAATTTAACATTTCCTTCTCTAGCTCATTTTGCAGATGAGGTAACTGAGGCAAATAGGGTTAAGTGGCTTAGCCAAGGTCATACAGCTAGTGTCTGAGGCAGTATTTGAACTCAGGTTCTCCTGACTCTAGACCCAGCACTGTATCACTGCATGCTTAGCTGCTCATGAATAGGGACATCAGTTTTCTTTCTAAAAGTACACAAGGAGACCAGAGGGATGACAGAAGTTAAATGAAAATGATGGCAGATTAAACCTTATAACATCCTGCCTACAAATGGATCAATGTTTTTTGTGAGACTAAATTACAGAATTAAAGGGCACATAAAATAACAGGGGGAAAAGAAGATGGAAGGTAATATGTGATAAGCCTTAATCAAGTCAAAGCTAACGATGAAAGACAAATAACTCCTTTTATATCTCAGGAAGAAGAGAACCTATGGAAGAATGGATGAGGAGGCAAAGGGAAGGATTGAAATAGGGAGAGAAAAGAAGAAATGTGGAAGAGAGTCCCACTTGATGAACAGCCCCTTTCAGGGGAAAGAGCTTCTATAAAGGGAGGGAGGAACATTTACAAATGAGTAAAAACTCCTGGCTTTTGGTGCCCAGAGGAACTCATCCTGCCTTAAGATAAGGAAGACCTAAGCTTCTGGGGGAAAGGGACATTCTGAAGAGTGGAAGGAAGGGAGGACATAGGAAGGAAACTATGACAAATGGGGTAAAAATGACAATGGGGAAGGCAAAGATGAATAAAGAACCATTAAATCAGGGACAAGATAAAATTCCTACCATGGGACAATATCCTTTCTCTCACCTGAAGGAACTGATATTTCTGAATGACACACAACAGAAAAAAAACATATCTGTAGTGCAGTTTCATAGAAGATACCCAAAATACAATCCTTAGAAACTTAAATTCTGTCAGGAATATAGACCTTAAAAAGGGATTAAATAAATGTAAGAGCTATGAATCAAAGAAAAAAGCCTATTATAGACAGAAAGGGAGGACAAATAAATAAGATAATGAGAGAAAAAAATTTTTAAACCCTTACCTTCCATCTTAGAATCAATACTATGTGTTCCAATTTTCCCAGCAGTTTTTGTCAAATAGTGGATTTTTGTCTCAAAAGTTGGGCTCTTTGGGTTTATCACACACTGTTTTGCTGACATCACTTACCCCAAGTCTATTCCACTGATCCTCCCTTCTATCTCTTAGCCAGTACCATATCGTTTTGACGACTGCTGCTTTATAATATAGCTTAATATCTGGTACTGCTAAGCCACCTTCCTTATCTCACACCCTACACCAAGATAAATTCAGAATGGGTGAAAGACTTGAATATAAAGAAGGAAACTGTAAGTAAATTAGGTGAACACAGAATAGTATATTTGTCAGATCTCTGAGAAAGGAAAAAATTTAAAACCAAGCAAGACTTAGAAAAAATTACAAAATGTAAAATAAATAATTTTGATTATACTAAATTAAAAAGTTTCTGTACAAACAAAAACAATGCAACCGAAATCAGAAGGGAAACAACAAACTGGCAAAAAATCTTTATAACAAAAAATTCTGACAGAGGTCTAATTACTCAAATATACAAGGAGCTAAATCAATTTTATAAAAAATAAAGCCATTCCCCAATTGATAAATGGGCAAGGGACATGAATAGGCAATTTTCAGATAAAGAAATCAAAAGTATCAATAAGCAATGATAAAGTGTTCTAAATCTCTAATAATTAGAGAAATGCAAATCAAAACAACTCTGAGGTACCACCTCACACCTAGCAGATTGGCTAAAATGATAGCAGGGGAGAGTAATGAATGTTGGAGGAGATGTGGCAAAATTGGGACGTCAATTCACTGCTGGTGGAGTTGTGAACTGATCCAACCATTCTGGATGGCAATTTGGAACTATGTCCAAAGAGTGATAAAAGAATGCCTGCCCTTTGATCCAGCCATACCATTGTTGGGATTGTACCCCAAAGAGATCATAGATAAACTGACTTGCACAAAAATATTTATAGCTGCGTCCTTTGTGGTGGCAAAAAACTGAAAAAGGAGGGTATGCCCTTCAATTGGGGAATGCCTGAACAAATTGTGGTATCTGTTGGTGATAGAATACTATTGTGTTCAAAGGAATAATAAACTGGAGGAATTCCATGTGAACTGGAAAGACCTCCAGGAATTGATGCAGAGTGAAAGGAGCAGAGCCAGAAGAACATTGCACACGGAGACTGATACACTGTGGTAAAATTAATTGTAATGGACATCTGTACTAGCAGCAATGCAATGACCCAAGACAATTCTGAGGGATTTATGGAAAAGAACGCTACTCACATTCAGAGGAAGAACTACAGAAGTGGAAACAGAGAAGAAAAACAACTGCTTGAACACTTGGGTTGATGAGGACATGATTGGGGATGTAGACCCGAAAAGATCACACCAATGTAACTATCAATAATATGTAAATAAGTCTTGACTGACCACACATGTTAAAACCAGTGGAAATGCGAATTAACTATGGGGGGGGGGGAGAAGGGGTTGAGGGGGTGGAGGGTAAAGGAAAAACATGAATTATGTAACCATGGAAAATTTTTCTAAAAACTAAAAATTAAAAAAAAAAATACTATGTGTTGTTTCTAAGGCAGAAGAGCATAAGGGCTAGGCAATGGGGGTTAAGTGACTTGCCCAGAGTCACACAGCTAGGAAGTGCCTGAGGTCAAATTTGAACCTAGAACCTCCCATTTCTAGGCCTGACTTTCAATCCACTGAACTACCCAGCTGCCCCAAGAAAAATCATTTTAAGGAAAATATGTAGAAAATAAAGTTTTTTTTAAAAAAGTTAATGGACAAAACAACTTGAAGGCCAGAAGACAATGGTAGATTTTACTTTACTTAGTTAAAAGGAAAAAAGAGGGGGAGAATTAAATAATTAAATAGTCTTTCCTCATTGATAAATGGCTTAAAGATAAAAAAAAAAAAGATAGTTCTCAAGAGAAGGAACCCAGGCTGTCTCTGGTCATATGAAACAATGCTCTAAGTCACTACTTATTAGAGAAATGCAAACTAAAGAAGTTCTGAGATTCTGAGATTCCATTTCACATTCTAAGATGGCAAAAAGGGATATAAGTGTTGAAGGGTTTATGGGAAAACAGGTACATTACTGTACTGTAGGTGAAACTGTGAATAGGTACAACCATTCTGGGAAGTAATTTAGAATTATATACAGAATTTTACCAAATTTTGCATATACTTTGACCCATTTATACTGCTTTGAGGCATATACTCCAAAGTGATCAAAGAAAGAGAAAAAAGTCCTTTATGAACATCAAAATTTACAACAGCTATTTTTGTACAGTGCCAAAAAACAAACCAAAAAAAAAAAAAAAACAAACAAACAGAATTCAGAAACTAGGAGGATGTCCATAAACTGAGGAATAACTGAATAAGTTGAAGCTATATGAATGTGGAGTACTATTATGCTGTAAGAAATGAGGAAATATGTGATTTCAGAGATCAAGTCTCTTCAAAGAGATATGGAAAGATTTACATGAACTGATACAGAATGAGGTAAGCAGAATCAGAAGAACAAATTATACTATGATATCAATAGTATTAAAATGAATAATTTTGAAGACTTTTATAAAGTGATCAAGAATGGAATAAGCTGAGCTAGAAGAAAAATTTATATAATAAAACAATACCTGTAAAAATGACTTGAAAAACTTAACTATGATCAATAAGATGGCCATTCATTCCAGAGGACCAATGATGAAACACATTATCTGTGACAGAGAGGTAATAGGTTGAGGGATATAGAATAAAATATGTTTTGTTTAAAACCATGGAGTAAATGTGTTTTGCTTGATTATGCACATTTTTAGATGAGGTCACTTTATTATGAACTTAACTGTTTTACTTTGTTACAAGAGATCTCTTACCAGGTGGGAGTAATTTGTAAATGTATGCAATATAAAAACAAAACATACCAATAGAACTTTTTTAAAATAAAAATTTTAAAGAGAATGAAAAAATTAAAAAGAAAAAGAAAGAAAATGCAATGAATAAGTTCAACAAAACCCCAAAACTTGAGAAAGAGGTAGTGAACAGGAAGGCTTTAGGATGAGAAGAGAGTTTTGAGGTAGATCAAGCAAAATAATAGGAAATGTAGTCCTGTCTACAGAGAAAGAAGAGGGGAAATCCTAATTTGGGAAAAAATATGAGACAAATGAAGAAAAATGTAAACCTTACTTTCATAACTTTGAATATGAATGAATTAAATAAACAAATAAAATTAAAAGTGATAAATTGAAGAAAACAAAACCTCCTGATGCATCGCTTACAAAAAACACATTTAAAAAAATAAGAAATGCATAAAATAAAAATGAGGGACTAGAAAAAAATGTACTTGCATAAAGTGAATCCAACAAAATAGAAGTTGCACTCATGCTATTAGACAAAGCAAAAATAGACAAATAATACAAAAAAATACACAAAAGAATAAAAAAGGAAATTATATAGATGACTATGGATGGCAAAGAGTATCAGTAATAAAGGTGTACT
>NW_025389876.1:0-1511 GCF_016433145.1 Gracilinanus agilis | reverse complement strand
TTATAATCTATTATATATAATATATAATCTATTATATAATATATAATATAGCCTATTATATATAATCTATTATATATATTGACTAGATTATAATTTAGTCAAAAGAAGTGAAATTTCATTACACATTGGAATCTTGTATTCTTTCTAGGAGAATATAAGTTCCTTGAGGAGGACAGACCTTTATTTTTTATTTTTTTTTTTTTTTGTCTTTTATATCTCTAGCATCTAGGGACAAGTAGGTAGAGCACTGGGCCTAGAATGGGCAAGATTCATCTTCCTGAGTTCAAATCTGGCCTCAGACACTTACTAGCTATGTATCTCAAATGCACAAATTAACACCATCACTAAAATAACCCAATGACAGGTTTTCTCTCCAACCCAGGATTCTGGCCAAATTGGGCAAATAATCCTGTCTCTTCTCACTAAATAAGAGTATATAAAGAATAATTAGAAGGTGAGAAACCTAAAAAAGGAATCATAATAATTAATGGTAGTAATTGAGAGAAAGTTGGAATGTGTCTGGATGGATGCCAAATGATCAAGATGGATCTACTTCCTGGCCAAGCTGGTTCTCTCATGTGGAAACTAAGAAACCAGAGTGAGAGAATACCCTCTGGGCAATGGCCAGGTGAGGAACTTTCTTAGGTTTTCAGAGGCTACCCTGTAGTCACCCTAAAAGTGATCCAAGGATGATGATGGAATAAGGCACACATGAAAGTCAAAGAACCTGAGTTTAATCTCATATTTTCCCCATAGCAACTTTGTGACTTTGGAAAAGCAATTTTACTTCTTAGCCCCTTACAGTCCTCTCTAAAATAAAACAGTTGAACTAGGTTCCCCCTAAGGTCCCCTCCAACCCTAAAATCCTATGTGTTTATGGTTCTATAAACAAGAGCCTCAACTTTCCTTGGGTCATGCAGCCCTTTGGCAATCTGGTGGAAGCCTTCCTAGAATGCTTTTAAATGCCTAAAAAACACACAGAGGATTACAAAGGAAGACAATTTATGGGAATATAGTTATCAAAATACTTTTCTAAATAAGTTCACTGATTCTCAAGTGAAAAACTCTTCCTCTCACTCATAGGAAATGCTGTTGAAGGAATTCAATCCCCACCAAGTCATGTTAACAAACATTTACACTAAGTACCAGTCAGTCCTCAGTCGGTCAATCAATATTTATTTAGAATGATGGTCCCTGCCCTCAAGTAGCCTAATTCTAATGGGGAGAGACATAAAAGTAAAGGGACCTGAAGATCAAGGGGGACGGAATAGAAAGGGGGATGGGGAGGGCCGGGAGTAGAACAAGAGAACTTTTAGATGGATGATGTGAATGGGTGAACTGGGGTAACCTTGACTCGAAGTGTTTAATGGTAGCTGAGGAAACATGATCGTGCTTTGTGGGTCATCTATAACATAAAAGACTGGTTCAGAAGCTGTTATTAGAGTATCTGGCAGAGGAGAAACAATGAGTTCCAGCCCTAGCCCTGGGAAGAGGAGGAGGAGGAGGAGGAG
>NW_025389875.1:0-8117 GCF_016433145.1 Gracilinanus agilis | reverse complement strand
ACAGGACAAGGGAAATGTCTTTTACTTCATGCTTCCAGCTCTGGCTCCAGGAGCATGGAGTTTATTATATATGTTTCAAGACTCATTTCACACAAAAGAACCCCTCTCCCCCTGAAACTTTGCAGATGCGCAGAAGTTACAACACAAAACATTGGCTTCAGAATAGACCAAGGCCAAGGCTGAATTTTGACTAGGTTCTTATCAGAAAGCCAAGTTGGAGAGTATCTTGGCCTTGGCTATAACAGGCAGCAGCATTCTTTGCTGTGTTAAAAGTGTTAACCCTTTAAATTCAGGTTTGATAGGAACATAAAACTTTTCAATAAAGTCACAATACATTTCAACAAGAAATCACAAGGACCACAAAAGGGGTCAAAAGAGGAGACTCAGATTTTTATCTATTCTCTTATTCGCTTCCCACATATTCTCCATTTTCTTTTAAATTGAAAAGGGCATCCACCTGTTGGGCTGTGTGAATTTCTCTTATGAGGGCCAAGGGAAACTTTTAAGTTACACAAATTTGGGGATGAAAAGAAAAGAGGACAAAAACAATGATCCAATGATTGCTAGGCACATTGACAAAAAGCCAATTAGGGGGCAGTCTCCTTTGGCACAAGAGTGTACATTCAAAACAAATGCATTCAATTCCCCATAGTTCAAGCAACTGCACCCCAAAGTTCATTTTTGGATCTTCTTGATGCAGTGTAGGTCTCTGCAGGCGTCTACATGGTGTCTTCTTTCAAACAGGTTCATCATCTGGATTCTGGGGAAGTAGCAAATTTCTTATCCTGAAATTACTCTCAAAAGAATTTAAACTTTACATTATAGATTATGAAACATACATTCTTCTCTGAAGAGGGCTAAGGCAAACATTCAGATCATTTAAGGATACATGGCTGAGTTTTTGGGTTGTGTGAATCAATTGTCAAAAGAAATTTAAAAAATTTTTTAAAAATCCAAATAAAAGAGAGAGAAAAAATAAGTTGTGAATGAAATGTAAAATATCAAAGTCTTATATGCAAAAATGTAGGGAAAATTAAACTTATAGCAGGTCTTTGTATCAAGGCCCAAATAAAGTGATTTAAGCAATGGTGCAATTACCCATTTAGAAGCCATGACTATAGAAAGTTACCACACTTATAAGAGAAAGAAAAGGACCAAATTTTTTGTGAGAAAGGGAAGTATCTTTTCCTGGTCTGATTTGCCTGCACTTGAGCCAGGATGATGGCCAATCTTTGGTACTTAACTAGGATGAAGCTCAAGGAAGTCCAGCCTCTAATATATGTCAGAAAAGCTACAACCCCGAACCCAAACTCCGAGTTTAAGTCCTTCAGTATTGGCATGAGAAAGTTTTGTCAATCCTTCTTGGTTTGGTATGGTCTTTTTGACCTTGTTGTGCTAGGCATTGTGCAGTTTCTCACCAATCCCATTGGACTGGGTGATCTCCTTAACCTTGTGGCTCTTTTGTTCCCTTCTCCTAGAATCAGACAGAATCATTAATTATAGTCCCATAATATTTACCAATTCATGGCAGGTTTCTATAGACTAAGGCTTTGTGGGTATGCTTTAATATTAAGTTTATATTACTGTAAAATCAAAAAGGATTAATATTGATAATATGTAATTTAAGTACAAAAAATGAGGTAAAAGTGAAAAAAAGTCAATTATTCTATATATTAAAAAAATTCAAAGGAAAAGCAATAAGAAAATTAAAAATTCAGGAAAAATACAATGTTTTTAAGTAAAAAACATGTTTTAAAAATCAAAATTACATATATATATATATATATAGTTAGTTAGTTAGTTAGTTAGTTAGTTAGTTAGTTAGTTAGTGAGTTAGTTAGTGAAATGTCTTTTACCCAAAAATCAGATCCATTTTCTGTATGAATAAGATAAAACCTTGATCCCCATATTATAATTCTGGGGTATTATTTATTTCCTTGTATTTGTAATTAGTTATTCCAATTGATGGTCAGAAAATTATACAAATAAATTAATGTACAAGAGATTCAAACTAACTTTCATTGAAACAACACTTGGGATGGGTACAGTTTCTTTAGTAAACAGTGGAACATATTGGCTTGCTTTACATTCAAATTTCTGGGGCTTCAATTATTATGTTACTTTGCTTTGAATATGGCAAAAGGAGGGAAGGGAGTAAAATATTGTTTGACTTCAGGTAAGAGTCAAGGATTATTTATCAATGATATCTTTCTTTTGAATGGTGAATCCAAATTAGTAATCCATAAATGAGTAATATCAGTTGCAAATCCAATGACTTTTCCCTTAAACAGTAATTGCTGCAAATAGCATTTGTAAGGTTTCCAAGATTTACATACACAATGAAAAATTATAATGTTACAAAATATGATAAACAAATTTTCTTTTTCAACAATTTCTCAATGAATAAATTATCTGGTAATTCTTTCCAATAATAGAGAAAAAGAGTTAATAGCTTTGCTTGGAATTAAGTTTTCATTACTGTTATCTTGATTAAAGAGGGTTAAGGCAGGGGCTGCTTAGTCCCTTAACTTATTGCGATAGTCAGTTTACTTTAAACTTTAGTTCATAATACAAATCATATATTATTGCAAATAGGCATGATCAATTTTTAACAAATAGCTTTTACACATAGTTTACATTTGAACATATGTTTTCAATTTTCACAAAGTAAAATACATGTTTTGATCTTGATACAAAATTACTCTTCAAAGGTTATTGATTTTAAAACTTCAAAATTGTCAACCAGGTACCTTGGAATATTCTTACATTTTCAAATAATAGTTTTATTTCAGGTTCCTAAGGATTACTGAGATGATCAATATTTCTAGTTAAATGCATTCTTCATTATAATATGTCATAATATTGACAAGTTTGTTAATTAGTTATTATTGCATCAACATTACTACAAGGTAAAAGATATTATAATAATATTAATGCCATCACAATCAAGTACATATTAACAATGATATCAAATTATTATAAGGGTTATGCATTTTGTTATAATTTTATATTCTGGATTTGAATACAACTACAAATCACAAATATTATGAGAATAAAATCTATTCAATTAACCTTTAAATACTAGTGAAATAGTGCACATAGGAGACATAATTTGACTAGGATCTAGTAACTTAAAGCATAAATTTAAGTTGTCACAATAATTATTTTTGCATTTTCTAATATTATTTGAAATAGAGATAACTACTTAAATTGAACCAGATTTCTGAAAGTTACAAAATTAACATTAGCTTCTTATTAATTGTTTCATTTTACTGAGTTTGGGTTAGTAAAAACTATTGCTGAAAATATTTATAGTCAGAGACTCTCCCTCCTATGTGTAGAAGGGGTTAAATTATTTTTGAATCATGTCCAAAGCTGCAGCCGCTTTTCAAGCAACTATGCCCTTTAACTCTTTAGTTATTGCATTTATAAAATTTGCCTCATTATTTTAAAACCTTGATGAATTATCACTTCCAAATGAATATTAATTTAACTTTCACTACATCCAAATTGTCCTTGATTCTTTTAAATCATGATCTAGTATGCTTATAAGCTTTATCCTTCTATTTTGCAATCCTCAAATTCAGTTTGATAAGCATTTTTGGCAAATATGATTATTTTAATCCATATTTTATACACTGCAAGTCTTAATAGATAACTTCTTCAATATAAAGTTTGTGCATATTTAAAATTAAGTGAAATTCCATTTTCTAACTGGTAGTCAATAGATTCATACTATACCATCAGTATCTATTCAAATTCTTAGCAAACATGTATCCTAATGAATTAGAGAAAGGGCTGTGAGTTTTGAGAAAAAGGAACTATGTTTTTTGACTTTCCAAAATTATTTCTTGCTAAACTGAGGCAGCATGGATGATTCAATTTTGGCTTAAAGTTTTCTCATGAACCATTCTCTGTTTAAAGGGTTCTAATTTTGAAATATAAGCCAATGGTATTGTTCTAATAATTTATAAGTTAAGATTTTCACTAACATCTGTGTGATTAATGGTAGATTAAACTTGTGGCAGTCCAAAAAGTTTTTACCACTCTCAGTTAAGCATTTAGGAGAATTGGTGATTCTGATTAGCTAAAAAAGTTTTAAATTGCACTTCTGTACCTCAGTACACAGTTCAAAATCATTGCTTTTTCTGTCTGAATAAATTTTTTTTCTTAGATTGCATTTAGAATATAGAATTTGGTGGTGGGATCAAATCTGTCCCCTTTTATTGTCTTATGATTTCTTTGTTCCCTTTCTTATGGCCAGTAAGAAATGGAAGAAGAAATGTAGACAAATTATCTTGTTGATTCTCACCTTAATGAGAACAGAGAATATGATTTCTTTTAATCAATTAAATTCTCTTAGAGTTTAAAACACTCACAAATCCATTAGAGATGTTATTTTTCTGAATTTCTCAAACTCCTCTGTCTGTCTTTCCCATTCCTCCGGAATGAATGAGAAAGAGAGAGATTTATTTTCTCCAAAATTCCATTGTGATCACAGACAAACACAACAATAAAACTTCAAATTGATCAGAAACACATAAACACAACATATAGACACACAGACTGATCAAGGACATATTTCCCGGGCATTTCACGCATACTCTAACAAATATAAGACATCCTATCAAAGATCAATAAACTAGGATGAATTCTTGGATTAAATTTAGTCATTGGTGGGGCTGGTGTTTGACCTCCTTTCCATCTTCCCTGAAATCTCTTATCAGGTAATCTGTAACCATTTCTATGGAATTTGGAATTATAGTTTTTCTTCCAGTGGTAACTCACATCTTGGACACAAAGAGTTGGGGACTTTGGAACAAGAGCTTTTTACAGCCTTTGAGCCCTTAATCATTTCAGAATATGTTTTTGCTTTCAGAGCTGCTGCGATGGCTATACCCTGCATATATGCTGGAGTAAAGTACTCACAAGTTTTCACATAGTCACTAATAGTCCCAGATTCTTTAACATTTTGAAGCATGCTCTGACACACATTATTGGCATTGTCATAGGCAAACTTTTTGACTATTATCCGGACTGCGTATTCATCAATTGTATATTTTTTTTACCTCCTGATTTAACCTTTCTACAAAATCTGAGTATCTTTCCTCTGATCCTTGTCTAATCTCGGCCAAACCTGTGGACAGTTTCTTAGTTACTGGGATCCTTTTCCAAGCCTCTAAGGCACACTTCGTACATTGAATTAGAGCTTCTCTAGGTAAATTAATCTGATCAGCATGTAATTCCCATTCATCTATTCCAAGTAACATTTCTTTAGTAACTCTAATGCCCTGTTTCTTATTAATGGCTGCCTTCTGTTTTGCCAATTCATCAAATTCTGATTTCCAAAAGAGGTAGTCCCCTGCAGCAAGGGAATATCTCGAGGTCTGAATCCAATCAAAGGGGGTCATCCAAATTGTCCCCAAAATTTCCACCAAATTTAAAGTGTATGGAGAAGCAGGACCATATGAAGCACAAGCTGTCTTAATTTCTTTTAACACTTTGTAGGGAAGAGGCTCCAATGTAGGAGCTACTTCTTCATCATCATCCAATTCATCTGCTCTAAAAATAACTGGGAAACAGAATGATATGTCTCCATCCTTTTGAGCATTTTTTTAGGGCTCCTTTAAACCCTACATTTGGGGGCTGTGGCTGCGGAGCTGGAGCTTCAAGCAGCAGAGGCTCCTCTGCTTTTATCTCTCTTTCCTCTTTTGAAGAGAGGTTTTTAGGTGGGGGAAGGTCCGTTGCTAGTGACTTATTCATTCGAATTTTAAAGCTCCGTTTTGATTTACTATGAGCTTTTTCCTCCTCCTCTGATTCTAACACTGAAACCTTAAAGATTTCATTCTCTGCATTCTGACTAGATAACAAAGTTGTTTTTTCAGCAGCCGATGAAATTTTTTCTGACACTTGTTCTGATCCATACTCAGTATAATAATTTTTCAAATCATTGTCAACTTTTTGCCAAAATTCTAAGGGAATCCAATCAAGAAATTTAGTGAGCTGTTCTTTACTCATTTTTACTCCCCATTTTCTGAGGATATGCTTAGTTATAACAATAAAAAGAGTTCTTTCCTTTGATTCACAGTGTCCCGTCCTGTTAATCTATTCTTTTACTTCTAGTGTCTTCCCTTAAGGGGAGAGTTCTCAAAACTCTGGATTTCTTGCCTTTCTTTGGGCAGAAACTAAACTGTAGTAATTTGGAAGTTGTCTGAGGGGGAGGGTAAATATTTACCTGAATCCAGTGATCCAAGGTATCTGTTCAGGCACCAATTGTGGAGATCCCTTTATCATCTCTGATAATCTGATTACAGTTTAGTTGATAAGGAAATAAGGACAGGACAAGGGAAATGTCTTTTCTTCATGCTTCCAGCTCTGGCTCCAGGAGCATGGAGTTTATTATATATGTTTCAAGACTCATTTCACACAAAAGAACCCCTCTCCCCCTGAAACTTTGCAGATGCGCAGAAGTTACAACACAAAACATTGGCTTCAGAATAGACCAAGACCAAGGCTGAATTTTGACTAGGTTCTTATCAGAAAGCCAAGTTGGGGAGTATCTTGGCCTTGGCTATAACAGGCAGCAGCATTCCTTGCTGTGTTAAAAGTGTTAACCCTTTAAATTCAGGTTTGATAGGAACATAAAGCTTTTCAATAAAGTCACAATACATTTCAACAAGAAATCACAAGGACCACAAAAGGGGTCAAAAGACAAGTCTCAGATTTTTATCTATTCTCTTATTGGCTTCCCACACAAGAGATGTTGGAAAGGCAAAATAAACAAAAGGTAGTTTATTAGGGTGAATAGTAAATAATAAAGAATCCAAGATGACTCCTGGGCTGTGAGTTTGAGGAACTTGGAAGATGGTGTCAGGTTGTCTTCTGTAGTAACAGGCAAGGGTTTTATATGAAAAGATGAATTCCATTTTGGACATATTGATCTAAGATGTCTACTGGGGAAAAAAGATGCCTTGAACTGAAGTTCAAGATATCTGAAAGTCAATTGGAGATGTAAGATTGGAAGTTAATGGAGAGATGGAACAAAATAGATAGATTTAAGAATTATCAGTATAAATATGGTAATTAAATCCATGGGGAAAGCGAAGAAGGCATAGGACAGAACTCTGAGAGACACCTATAGTTAGAAGGTATGATCTAGCTTACAGTGATTCCCAAAGTGGGCGCTACCACCCGCTGGTGGGTGCTGCAGTGATCCAAGGAGGCAGTGATGGCCACAGGTGCATTTATCTTTCCTATTAATTGCTATTAAAATTTTTAAAAAATTAATTTCCAGGGGGCTAAGTAATATTTTTTCTGGAAAGAGGGCGGTAGGCCAAAAAAGTTTGGGAACCACTGCAGCAGAAGATTCAGCAAAGAAGGCAGAGAAGTGGTCAGAGAGTTAAGAAGAGTACTAAGAGAGTGGCTTCCTAAAAACCTAATGAAAAGAGAATATCAAAGAGTGGAGAGCAATCAATAGTGTTAAAGTTTACATGAAAGTCAAGGAGATTGTGGATTCAGAAAAGACCTTTGGAATTGTTAGCTAAGAAAACATTAGTAACTTTGGAAAGAAGAGTTTTGGTGTCATGATAAAGTCAGAAGCCAGTTAGTAAGGGGTTAAGAAGAGAGCAAAAGTAGAGAAAGTGGAGGTGCCATTTACAGGCATTTTTTCCTCAAGAGTTTAAATACAAAAGAGATATGAGGCAATAGGAGTTTAAGCTTGGAAAGGAACCTGGAAATGATTAAATTGACAACCTCATATTCTCTCCTTTATATTTTACTAATGAATAAAGGTCCTCCTCCTTTTTCATCAACTGCTGTGCTTAGTTTCTTCAGTGAATATTGTACCTCCCTAGAATGAACGAATTACCTGAAATCTCATGAACATGAAAATTGGTTCAGCTTTGATTCTCAACACTTCAGCACCCTCAGTTCTCCCTTCTGACTGAAGACCTGGAAGGTAAAACAATAAACTCCTCACCAAAAACAAATTCCTCCTAATCCTTCCTTTATTGAAGGCTTCAGAAAGTTGCCCTTTAACTACTTCATTTTTCATAGGCCATTCTCCACCATTTCCAAGAATAACATGCCCTGAGCAGCTTTAATATATATATATATAT
>NW_025389874.1:0-12655 GCF_016433145.1 Gracilinanus agilis | reverse complement strand
CCTGTGTTAGATTGTTAGAACCTTGGGGCTAAGAGAAGAGAAAACCAAAATCTACCAAGGTAAGCCTCCCCAAAGACAACAAAAGAGAGAACAAGAGGGAAGGACAACCTAGAAGAAAAGTCAACAACAGTAAAAGAAAATCTTCCCACTTCCAAAGCCAAACATCCTGAACTCAAAGATAGGAGGAACACAGACAACAGAAAGGTCAGAGGCCATTCAGAAGAACAGAACTAGGTAAAAACCATGAACACAATAATGAAAAGAACAATCAAAGATCATTGACCAGAACTTCAGGATCACAGAAAAAGCAGTTGCCATGGAAAGAATTCACAGATTGCCTTCAGAAAGAAACCACTGCCACGCTGCAAACTCCATGATTGGAAGCAGATCCATGGAAGAGTTCAAGTCAGAAACAACAAGTACTACAAGTCCTCAGAAGAAAGACCTTCAAATATAATGGAAAGGACCCTGGAATAAGACCAGACTATTCCAAATCCATGAGAAATGAGAGAACATGTTCCAGAGAGCTCAGGGACTCAGGATGCACCCCAGGGTGGCCTATCCTCTGAGAAGGCTAAGCTGATCTTGTATCATTGACTTACTGATCCTATTTACCATGAACTGCTTTTGCCTGGTAACTGCCCAGGGAGTCATGAATCTCTGTCTCTTGACTTGGCTCAATAGATAATAGCTGTAATAGATGAAGGGCAAAATCCAGCTCTTGGGCACTTCATCACAGTTCTAGGCTTATGTCAAGGCATTAGCTGATCTTGGAGGATTAAGGGGAGCCCAAGGAAGTCAGGCCTAGTATTTCAACACCTCAAAACCAACTCTCAAAGATGCTTGGTTTGCTGTCCTAAATTGGGGTCTTGACCTTGCACTGGACTCATGCAAGAATCACTTCTTAGTCAGAGGAGAGAAGGAGGGGTGGGGCATTTCTGGTCCCTTATAATTGTTTATTCCAAACAATCATAGTGTCCCTGATTATCCCAGCTCTATAACCAATGGTGGTCCTCAATTCTATGATAAATATCTCTTATCCTGTTGGTTCTGTGCTCCCTCAAACTTATAAAAGATATCTATCCCTTTGCTTAGGGTTTGGGGCATTAATAGAGGCACGCCTCTGGCCTCTTTTATTGACAGTAAACATTGAGAACTGCCTCAGTTTACCCTTTGGTTCAATTTCATTGCCAACACCTGCAGTGTAATATAGGTTTTAGCATTGCCATGTTTCACTTAGGTCAAACCTGTCAGTTGCCCTGGATGGAATGTTGAAGGTGGCATGCACTATGTGGCAGATACCAACTGGCAGTTGAACTGAGAGTATAAAAGGCCCTGGAAATCCAAAGCTGGGTTTCCCCTTACTTCACCCTAAGCACTCACTTACCCCTAATCCCCCCCTCCTCTGGGCCCTGGGAGGAGGGAGGTGGAATGTGGGAATTTAAGCCTTAGGATAGAGTAGGGTTTTAGGACCTATTTCTAAGAGCAACTCAATATTGTCTATTTTCATCATTTACAAGGTTAGCCAATAGATCTACTCACTTTCCTAACGAGAGACCACTTTGCTCTGGCCAAGGTCTGCCAAGACCTTCTACCAGCTTCAGCCAGTGAATCCATAGCAACAGATTAGTGTTACCAAGCCCTCTTACCATTGCCTTGTTCTTTCCCCAGTTTCCAATAAATCCCATAGCCTTTAACCAGAGAATCCTGTGGTTATTTACCTACCATCAAAGGCTAAGGAGGACAGGCAACAAGAAGGGAATTCTGAGCTGTTAAGGTTCAAACAAACTCCATAGTCGAGGGGCAGGAAGTTCTACATCCACTTCCTGGAAGTCTGCCATAAGCAATAGGAGGCTGTTTCCTCAGCAGGGAGGAGCTGGCTGCTTGACACTTTACAGGAGCCTAGTGGTAGCAGTGAGGTTTCTCTAGACACTCAGCTTTCAGGGTTTGGATCCTTGTACTTTCATGTGCAAGTTTCATACCCAACTGAGGTTGCCCACTCACTCATAACAACCAACACCAACCACCTGCTGACCTGTTAATTGGCTCAAGGCCATTTTGACCTCACTCCCTTCATTACTTCAGATGTGAGCTTCACAGTACTGGACAGCACAGCATATGATCACTAATGAAGAGGAATCTGGAGTATTTTTAGAAAGAAAACTGAAGGGAGAAGATCATTTGCTTCATGAACACCGTGAGCAGCAGAAATTCAGGAGGAGTGAATAACTGAAGACAACAGTCACAGCAGAGGAGCATCAGAGAGACCAGAAAGAGGCTTCTTTTAAAAACTACAGAGAAGGAGAAAGGGAGGAAGGAGGAAACCCTGTAGAGCTAAAAGTGAAGATGAAGACAAAGGGGATCACGGGAAGAATTGTGTGTAAGGAAATGTAACCTTAATATTAAAGATCATACTATAAGAAACTAGAGGAGAAACAGCTCATATACACCTCATGCCTACCTACAGGGAGATGTGTTTAGAATATTTTATTTTCTCCCCAATTACATGTGAAAACAATTTCTAGCATTCATTTTTTTAAAAAATTGAGTTCCAAATACTCTCCCTCCTTCCTTTTCCCATCCCCCAAGAGAGCATGGCAACTGATTTAGACTTTTACCTGACCCATGTTGTAAAATATTTTTCCAAATGAGTCATTTTGTTGAAGAAATCTCAAATCAAAACAAAAGAGAAGGGAAAAAAGGGAAACATATTTTGATTTGAATTCAGGGTCCACCAGTTCTTTGCCTGGAAGCAGATGGTTTTCCTCATCCTGAGTCCTTTGGGATTGTCTTAGAACTTTGTATTGCTGAGAATAGCTGAATCATTCACAACTGCTGACCACACAGTGTTGTTATTATCGTATAAAATGTTCTCCTGGTTCTGCTTATACTTTGCATCATTTCATGGAACTCTTCCCAGGTTTCTCTAAAATCATCCTGCCTGTTATTTCTCAGAGTCCAACAGAGTTATACTATAATCACATGCCACAACTTGTTCGGCAATTCCCCAGTTAATGAATATCCCCTCCATTTCCAATTCTTTGCTACCACAAAAAGATCTGCAATATAAATATCTTTGTATAAATAGGTTCTTTTCCCCTCTTGGGGATCTCTGGGAAACATGCTTAGATCAAAGGCCTTTTCAAGCCTTTTAGGCAGTGTTCCAAATGGTTCCCCCAAATGGAAAATTGATTCACAACTCCACCGAGAGTGCACGAGTGTCCCAGCTTTCACACATCTCTGAATCGACCATTTTCTTTTTCTGTCCTGATGACTAATTTGACAGGCATGAGAGGGTACCTCAGAGCTGCTTTACTTTGCAGATCTAGGACACAAATTCTTAGCTGAGCTCAAGGTGGAGGCAATTATCAAAACAGGGAAATGTTTGATGACTTAAAGCTGAAAATCTTCTGCACAGACAACATTCATGCATCCAGGATAAGAGAGAAATTGGGAGAATGAGCAAAACTTTGGTGTCCAATTTCTCTGAAAAGGGTCTGGTATTCAGGAGAATCTGTGAACCCAGCACCAAGAGCCACTCTCCAGCAGACAGTCAAAGGATCTGAACAAAGAGTTTTCTAAAGAAATGCCCAGGATTCATGGCCACGAGGAAAATGGTTTAAGTTACTAATCAAGAGAAATGGGAACCAAACCAGGGCTGAGGCTTCATCTCAAACTCTGCAAACTGCCAAAAAAGAAAAAAATTGGGAAGACTTCAGTGTTAGAGGGGGTTGTGGGAAGGTACACATGAATGCAATGTAAGCACAGGTATAAAATGGTAGAAATTCATGAAGATCTGATTTCCAATCCCACCTCAGACTCTGACATGTGTTATAAACAAAAGGGGGTCCAAGGGAGATGTATAGATGTACAATGATGTGAATGTATCTATCTGTATTCTCCTCAGCTACAGATGATGGAGGAATACCAACTACTATCCCCCTTGACTGCTGTTGTAATTTATCCCTTTCTCTCTAACAGTTGCTCAAGAAGGCCCCTCGGGAGGTCAGATAGATGGGGAATCTTTCCAGGATCACCCTGGGGTTGGATAGATTAGTATTGGGCTATTGATTTGCCTTGGATGACATTTAGGATCTGACTGCATTTGACTCCCTTCCCAAGGGTCATGATATAAAGACCACTCAGGAAGGTACTTGTTGAATTCTTTTCATCAATAACCAGGGAAAAGGATAACACAGACAAGGATTGGGGATTGGAGACCCTATTGATCTATTATCTATAAACTAGTTGACAATCAGGACTGGAGGCTATTGATCAAGTGGAAGCTGGAGATGTGTTCACTCCCACTCCCTCTGGCCAGACCTGGCCACAGCCAAACCAGAGAATAGGGAAGCTATTGATGCAGCTGTGTTGATGATCTTATTCTCTCAGCTTTCTTGCTCTCAGTGTTGGTCGTGCACTAGCTTCTCAAGATCTGTTTATCATCTCTGATAATCTGATAAGGACAGTTTAGTTGATAAGGAAATAATGGGACACTGGAGTTGTCTTTTACCTCATGCTTCCAGCTCTGTCTCCAGGAGCATGGAGTTTATTATATATGTTTCAAGACTCATTTCACACAAAAGAACCACCCCCCGAAACTTTGCAGATACACAGAAGTTACAAATTATGTCATATCAAAACACAAAAAGTCTCATTGGCTTCAGAACAGACCAAGGCCAAGGCTGAATTTTGACTGGGTTCTTATCAGGAAGCCAAGTTGGGGAGTATCCTTCTCAGGGTCGAATTGCCCCTGCTAAGATTTTGGCCTTGGCTATACCAGGCAGCAGCATTCCTGGTCAAAGGGGAACAGTGTTAACCCTTTAAATTCAGGTTTGCTAGGAACTTAAAGCTTTTCAATAAGACCACAATACTTTTCAACAAGAAATCACAAGGATCACAAAAGGGGTCAAAAGAGGAGTCTCAGATTTTTATCTGTTCTCTTATTGGCTTCCCACACTAGCTCTCACAGTCTATTAGGAAATAGCTTCAGAGATATTCCTGCCCTCTTCTTCATAGACCTCCCTTCCACCCTTCAACCACCCTCTCAGATTTCCCAGTCCAGAGACCTCATGAGAGAGACTTCCTCAAAGTGGCTGTCAGGGGTATTTATACCGTGGGGCCAACCGATGTTTCCTCCTGGATCATGGCACCTGGGAACATTCTAAGTCTTCCAACTGCCATCCCTGTCAGTCAAGGTGGCATTCATCACTTCCCAGATTATGAATATAACACATGCTACGTGACTCTGAAAAGTCACCTAAACGCTGTTTGCCTTAGTTTCCTCAACTATGAAATAGTGAGAATAAGAACCTCAGAGCATTGTTACACAAATTACTGAAAGCAGATTTTTAGGAGAACACAAATAGCACTGCAGCCTGTCTGCATCCCTTTCTTTTCCATTGTGCTGGATGCCTTTGTGACAAGGCCAGGATGTCTCCCTCAGGACCTCTCTATTTGCAAAGAAAACTCCCAGGCCTCCCAGAAACTTTCCCTTTCCCTCCATCCTGTTATGAGGAAATGAGGAGTTGAAGCAATAAACATAATATAGATAACACAGTAGGCAGAGCTGTCAGACAAGACCTGGGAGTTCCAAGTATCTCGAGATCTGTTTATCATCTCCAGATAATCTAATAGACAGCTTAGCTGATAAAGAAATAATGGGACACGGGAGACAATCTTGACTGTTAACTCATAACTGCTTCTCCGAAGTGCCACTGAGTCACAAGTTTGTTATATAAGAAATTCAAACTCCCTTTCACCCAAAAGCACGAGGATAGTTTCCCACAACTACACCGAGCTGTATTTTTAACATAGACAATACAACAGGCTTAGAAGCTTCAAGGTGTAGATAAAACTTATGCTAAACTACGAACTATATTTGTTATCATTAAGCAAATTCTGGAGCATTTTGGTAGAACAGAAAGCCCCTGAATTTCTCAGCCTTGATGGCATTAAACAATATTTTTGTGACCTATTAATTTACTTTAAATCTGGGCAAAATGCTCTGCTAAGGGTTCGGCCTTGGCTGTACCAGGCAGCTGCATTCCTGGCCAAAGGGGAATAGTGTTAACCTTTTAACTGCTGGCCCTCTTGGAACTTAAAGCTCTTCAATAAGGCCACAATACTTTTCAAAAAGAAATCACAAGGATCACAAAAGAAGTCAAAAGAGGAGTCTCAGATTTTTTTATCTATTCTCTTATTGGCTTCCCACCATGGGAACATGGAACAGTGAGAAGAGAAGGGAAGCTCTCCTGAGAGACTCTGGGACTGATGGCATTTAGATGCTTTGCTTAACTGTCTGAAGAAAGAGCCTGGGAAAGTGGATGGTCTTCTGCTGGAAACCATCTATCCTATGAAGCATCTATCCATACAACATAACACTACACTGGCACTAACACAGGCTGCCAGGACAAGCCTGTCAGGTCAGAAGAGGAATGGATGTCTCATTCCTGGGTCCTCTTCAGCTCTAGCGATGGTCTCAGCTTTTCTAGGAACACAGGAGACAGAGCAAAACAAATCCTCAGGGTGATGAAGACAGGGAGATGAAGTAGTCTGGTATGTCCACCATCCAGAACTCAATTCACTGCTCAGCCTGATCTTCCTCACAGGATGGACCCAGGATCCTGCCCTCCCTCAGGGTAACCTCCAGGATCCCCCTTCTCTCTCAGAGGTAAGACCCAGGCAGAGGGAGGAGGTCCTCACTTAAAGACAGCTAGGTAGGAAGTGGCCTCGCTGACCTTCAGTCCTTTCCCTTCCCGAGGCCGGCTTCTCTGATGTCCTGGGTCCAGCTGACCCTCGAGGCGTCGTGGCTCACTTATTTGGCTTCACAGTAGTGCGGGTTTACAAATACTTCTATCTCCTTCTGTATGGCGGACTTCCGCTCCCTCACGGGATTTTGTGGATGAATACCGCACATGAAGGCACATTTGCCAGCGAGAGATTGTACCCTGGTGGCTCCTGGTGAGATAATCATGAAATAGAGAAATATCGCGCATGGAGGGAGTCAGCAGAGGCTAAAATGCCTCCCAAGGAATCAGAGTCCCCGACGTGGAAAGTTAGGGTCACGTGAATGGCATTGGGGCACCCCAAAACAACCTCTTAATTTGTTTTGTTTCGTTTTTCTTTTCTACCTTTGCATTGCAGAGCAAACCTCTTCGCTCTGGACCTCTAAACCATCCGGCTCTGAGGGTGCCAATGCAGCCCTCCCTGTCCGAGCACGGGAAACCTCTCTACACTCCGTGGTCCCTCCGGCCTAGACTGAGGTCAGAACCCTCAGGAACTCCAGAACAGGACACCCCAAAGAGCAAACGCTGGCAGAGGGGGCAGCGGGTTCCTCTCTTCCCTTGGAACCACAGACCGAGGGGGCACAGTCAGCCTCGAGCAGGTGCAGCCAGCTCTGGGAGCTCATGGCACAGAGGGCCGACCAGCCACAGGGGACTTGGGCTTGTCTCCTTCTTTTTCTGGCCCACTGTTTACTACTAAAGAGTCACAAAATGAAGACACATCCCCAGAGCATGTGAATGCGAACTTGGTGAAGGTTCGAAACTTATTTTACATCAGAGTTAATGCTGGAGAGAAAGTTTATAAATTTAGTGAATGTGGGAAAAGCTGCAGTCAGTGGGCAGCACTTCCTGTGCCTCAGTGGGCTCCGAGTAGGGGGAAACCGTCTAAATACAATGAAAGTGGGAAAGGAGAGAATGAGGGCTCAGAAGTTACTGCACACCAGAGGAACCATTCTGGGAGGACACATGAGTGCAATGGAGGCGGGAAAGCCTTTATGAACAGATCAGAACTTGTTTTTCATCGCAGTATTGTATTGGGTGGAAACTGAGGGGACCCTGAAAATGTCAAAGTGCACCTTCTTTAAGCCCTAGACAAAGGCTGACCTCCAGAAACAAAAGGGCAGGAATATTACACCGGGAGAGGAGGAGGTCAGGACTAGCATGTCTGGGAGGGGCTGATGTCCAGCCTTGGGCTTGGCTCCCTGGAAGAAGCCTCAGATCCAACACAAGAGACCTCTGGGACAAAGGGGAAGTCAATGCCAGTATTTCCCATTGGATCCTCGGGTCCTTTCAGGCTCCAATACCATCAGCCCTGGACTCCTTCCTCAGGGAAATCCGCAGATAGTCTCATTTACAGCTGTAGCCTTTGTGAGGGTGGGGATGGGGTCGTGAAGGGAGAAATGGATGTGTAGATGGGAAGTCCCCCACCCCCTTTTAGGGTCATAATAGCATTAGCCTTTAGGATTATTTTTATAAGACATTCATTTTGAGTTATAGTCAAGCACTATAGTTAGCTTTCTAGAAATTACAAACATTCGCTAGGAAAAATAGAGCTTCGGGTGGCATCAAATCTTGCTGGTGGGTACTTTGACCTCAAGCCTGGAAGCCCCAAGTTCCTACCAAGCCCCCCAGACCTGCTGCAGGTAGGCAGTCAGGCAGGGGTGGGGGCTGCCTTTGGGGGTTCCACAGAAGACATTCAGGTCTGAGCACAGGATGGCTTAGATCAGACATCCTCAGGTGCCAGCTTTAGGTCAAAATACAAGACGTGATGGACTCCTGCCTGGAATGAGGATTGTCAGCAAACCCAGACCCTGACCCTTATTGCAGGGGCCTTTCAGGGGTCAGGCTTCCTAATAGCTATTCGGTATCACCCACAGGGAGGATTTCTGTCATTGCCAGCTTATTCCAGGCTTGTGTCACGAATTAAGACCTGCCCACATGGAAGGCTGAGGTTCATTTTAACTGTATTGTCTGTCTGTCATCTGACATGGCACCATCAGATTTCTGGGCATCAGAAAGGCCATCTGCTAAGGTTCAGGGTCTCTGGTCTTGGCCAGGGTTTGGCTTTATTGTGAGATTGTTAATTTCAGGGTTAGGATTACTTATTAATAACTTGAGAATAACATGCCAATTTCTCACTCCACACAGTATTAATAGTGGAGGGAAGCCTTATACTTTGATGGATGTGAGAAAGCCTTCAGGAAGAAGCCAAATTGTCTGGCACATCAGAGGATTCCTACTGAAAAGAAACCTTATAAATGTGATGGATGTGGGGAAGCCTCCAGTCAGAGCTCTGACCTTCATTGACCTTCATTCAGAGACTTCATTGGTGAGACGCCTTCTCGATGGGATTGTTCTGGGAAAGCCTCCAGGCATTGCTCTTGCTTCCTTTTACATCAGAAAATTCATACTGGTGGGAAGTCTTATAAAGGTGATGCATGACGGAAAGCCTTCACTAGAGTTCAACCCTTTTTGTGCATCAAGGAATTCATACTGCTGAAGAACCTTATAACTAATGGAGCCTGTGCACAAGAGTTCTTTTGAGGATCAAATGAGGCAGCTCCTGTATAGCATTCTACAAAGCCCAAAGAGCCATCTCAATGCTAGTTATTGTCATTTTGCCCTCTTCTCCTCTCCCCTCCCATGCTGCTCTCCTCTCTCTGGCTCTCTCTTCCTCTCTCTACCCTTTGGCTCTCTTTTCCCTCTGCCTTTCTCTTTCCCTCCCTCTACAATCTGCCTTGCTCCCTCAGTCACAACTCTTTCACTACCTTCCTGCCCTCTGGGTCCTGTTCCTCTGCAGTGCTGCCTCTCTATTATCAGTGAATGATGTTCTCCCTCTGCTGCCTCCCATACTCCCCCCAACCTCTTCCCTTTCCCCGTCCTGATCTCCGAAGTCCTGCCTGACAGAATCCTTCTTCCTCCTGCTTGTTTCCCCACCTGAACACCACCTCCTCCTCCTTCTCCACTTTCCCTTTCCAGCTTTTCTTGCCAGGCCTGATTCCTATGAGCTTCCTATTTTCATGGGTTTTATGGACAGCAAAGGGAGTGTAAGGAAAGTAGGGGTACTTGCAGGGAGATTCTGCCTACTTCCAAATTATCTATAAGGGGTATAAGGACTTCTCATGTAAGATGAGGAAGTCTACATGACTTGTCTAAATACTTCTCCTGGAAAGAAATGGAGACGTGTCTCTGAACTATTGCCAAGTGTTCCCACTCCAAAGGAGACTGTGAAGCTTGACTTAAAACCTGGGATAAAGAGCATGAGGAAAACTTTTGACAAAACTGTCACCCACATCTTTGAAATACCAGAAGATATCTCAGAGGAAGTTTGGGCTAAGCATTCAACCGATGTGGGAATTTTGAAATCTGCCACCCCAGTTAAGATTGAGGTGAAAGAGGGTACTCCACCTAGAATCCCTCAATATAATGGGTCTGTGGCCTCTTTGCTCAACTTATATTGAGGGATTCTAGTAAGATTCAGTGGGTGTTACCATGCGTAGAATACCTCGGCTTCGTGTTGGAAAAGGGTATAAGACGGATTTCCCAAAAGAGAGTTGCACATATACAAAAGCTGTGCATGCCTAAGACCCAGAAGCAGCTCCGTGCAATATTAGGTATCACGGGTTACTGTAGGCAGTGGATACCTGGTTATAGTCTGATCTCAAAACCTCTAACAAACTTGACTAGGAACACTGTCTCAGAACCTTTAAAACTGACACGGGAGCACAAGCATTCTATAGAAAAACTGAAAACAGCAGTGTTGACCAGTCCTGCACTTGGAATCCCTGACCATGCAAAATCGTTTCACCTGTTTGTGCATGAGGACAAGGGAATAGCCAGTGCAGTGTTGATGCAAACTCTTGGGGATCAGTTCAGACCAACAGCCTATTATAGCTCCCATTTAGATGTTGTGTCTAGGGGGATGCCACCTTGTATGAGAGCAATTGCAGCTGCAGCCCTAATGGTTAAGAAATCTTCAGATCTGGTTTTGGGATGTAGGATTATGCTGTACTCTCCTCATCAAATAGATGCCATCTTGAAAAACAGCAACCTGCATGCATTTACTTCCCAGCGCTTATCCCATTATCAAATTGTGTTGCCGGGCAATGAGAACCTGACTTTCCATCATTGTAAGGAGATCAACCCAGCTACACTAATGCCAGACTTACCATTAGAAGGGGAACCCATCCATAGCTGTGCAGAAACCTTGGACATGGTTCAAAAGACGAGAGATGACCTGACCGATATTCCTTTGGTCTCTCCCGATCTCACTTTGTTTACCGATAGTTCTGCATTTGTGGTAGATGGAGAACGGTATACAGGCACGGCTGTAGTAACTCTAGATGAGACTTTATGGTATGCAGCTCTACCTAAGTCCATGAGTGCTCAAGGGGCTGAAATCCTGAGTCTCACCAGAGCTTTAGAAATTGGCCAGGGTCAAAGGTTGAACGTTTGGACCGATAGTAAATATGCATTTAATGTAGTACATTGTACAGGCCAAATTTGGAAATATAGGGGATATATAACAGCTGGTGGGAAGGAGATAGCCTATGGGAGCCTTATAAACCAACTCCTGAAAGCTGTCCAGTTACCTAAGGAAGTGGCAGTGATGCATTGTAGGTCACATCAAAAGGGTACGGATGAAGTCTCATTAGGAAACAGGAGGGCAGATGTAACCGCAAAATTTGGAGCCCGGTTCGGCCCAGTCCTTGTGCTGAACTTCTCCTTGGTGGAAGAAGCAGATCTAAAACGGGCATACTCCCCGAGGGAAGTGAAGCACTGGGTAGAAAATCTAGGGGCCAAATTAGTGAGAGGTGTATGGTTTTCTAGTGAGGACAAACCCATTCTTCCAAGATCTTTATATAATACCCTATGTAATGCATTGCATGCCAAAGGCCATTATGGGACCCAATCCTTAGTGGATGGTATTCGAAGACACTGGACGGCTCCTGGTATATCCACTTGTGCAATTAGAACATGCCAAAAATGCAAAGTTTGCTTGCAGTACAAGCAGGGCGTGACCAGAATTAAGGCACTTGGAGGCAGACAATTGGCATATACCCCGTTTGAGTGCTTGCAGATTGATTATATATCAATGCCCAATTGTCAAGGATACAAATATGCCCTAGTCATCATAGACAGGTTGACTCGATGGCCAGAAGTGTTCCCTGCAAAGAAAAACAACGCAGCCTTTGTGGTGAAGACACTTCTGAGAGAGATAGTTCCGAGATTCTCTGTACCAGCCAGAATAGATTCGGACCATGGATCACATTTTTCCCAGAACATCTTGCATGAGATTTATGAGACCTTGGGGATAAAGAGGAGTTTACATTCAGTCTATCACCCCTCTTCCTCAGGGCAAATTGAAATCTGTAATAAGAGAATTAAAACTCTCATTGGGAAAGTGTGTTCTGAAAGCCATCTGAAATGGGTACAAGCACTGCCCATTGTTCTTTTTTATTTAAGAAGTCAACCCTGTAGTGACACACGATTGTCACCGTATGAACTCCCGTATGGGCACGCTCCATGGCATAGTTCATCCCAGAAGTCAGCTCTCTTATCACACATTGGAGCTGAGTGTCAGCTATATAGATATATAAAAGCTTTGAAGAAGAGACTGGATGAATTGCACAAACTGGGATTGTTAACCCAGAGAGTTCCTTTAGACTTTAGCTTACATCAGCTTAAACTGGGAGACGTGGTCTATACAAGGAACTCTACAAGAAAATCTGTTCTAGACCCTAAATGGGTCGGGCCTTTCCAGGTGCTGTTAACTAGCCCAACTTGTGTGGCCATAGAAATTCAGTGGTCCATCATTTCAAACCTTGTAATTGCCTTGCTTTGATTTCTTATTTAACCTTCATCCAGCT
>NW_025389873.1:0-10606 GCF_016433145.1 Gracilinanus agilis | reverse complement strand
GCGGGGGGTGGCATCGGGAGTTTCTTCTTTATGCCCAGCCAGCCTTGGCAGGGCAGCTCCAGCCCACGGCCAGCCTTCTTGTCTTGGGGCTTGAGTGGGTGGCCAGAGCCAGAAGCCTGAGGTCGGGGAGCCTCCAGCCAGGGATCCCTGACCAGGCCCCAGCCACTGCTGTTTGTATGGGGCGCCCCCAACCCGGGCCTCTGGGGAGCCACCCTGACAAAGAGGGCCCCCTTTGGGGAGCCCGAGGTGAGAGCGGCCCCCCCAAGGACCCCCAAACCTTGGGTAGCCAGTAGGGGTGAACAAGCACATGGGTGCCTGGAGAAAGCTGGCAAGGGGGCTCAGAGAGCCTGGGGGCCCGAGGACACACCTGCCGCCTAGGAACGGGGCTGCTTCCTGAATGCCTGGCAGCTGTGGGCATCTCCCTGGCTAGGCTGGGATGGATGGGCAAGGGAGGGAAGGAGGGGGTCAAGAAGAGAGGAAGGAGGGGAGGGAGGAGGAAGAGGGGGAGGGAATGAAAGGCAGACAGCTAGGTGCACTAGGTTGTGCAGAGCCTAGTAGAAGGCCGGGCATCCCTGCAGCAGGGAGCTCGCACTCTAATGGCACATGAGCCCCCCACAGTGGGCCTGGCCTAGGCAGACAGCAGGGAATCCTCTTGGTTCCTTCCCATGGACAACCCCGCACCTGGGCCTTTGGGCGCCTGGGCTCCCCCACCCTTGGGCTCCGGTGGCCGTGGCCAGGGAAGGGTTGGGGCTGCGGAGGGAGCCACGAGGCCAAGGATGCGGGGCTGGACTGTGGGGGAGGCCTGGGAGCCAGTCCTGGGGACAGAAGTGGGGCTCTGCCTCCTCCAGGGTGTCTGCCAGGGTGGTGGCACACGGGGGGCTGGGCCGACCTCGACTCCCCTGGCACATGGGGAGGGCTCTGGGGGGAGGAACGGCCCCATTCTTGTCTCTGCTCTGCAGCGTCTCCTGCTGTCCAACAGGTGCTGGAGTCCTGCCACGCCTGTCCCCTAGCGGTCGAGGTGGTCGTCAATGCCTATGAGCACATCGTGTGGACTCCCAAGTGGAAGAAGGCAATCCCAGAGGACAGCCTGGAGGTGAGGGGCAGGACCCTTGGAGAGCCCTCAAGGCTGGTGGGGGGTGGTGGAGTGGGCGGAAGGTCGGAGCCGTGGAGACCTCCTGACTCACCCAGGCGGCACCGCGTCTCCTGGCCATCTCTCTTGAGGCCGGAGAGCAGAAAGCAGGCGGTAGGTTTGCCCAGCGTCCCCCTCACCAGGGGGCTCCATGGCCCTGGCAGGCATCAAAGAGTCCCCGGGGGAAGCCTTTCTGGCCTGGCTGGAGAGTCCCACCACGGGGGCAGCCCAGGAGAACCACAGCGGCTTAGAGCCGCTCCTGGGGGCCGTGCCCGGCGGGCATCCTCTGAGCAGCCCCGCTTCTCCCCCAGAGGCACGGCGCCTTCTACCGCTCCCTGTTCTCCGTCTGCACCAACACGCCGCGCTCCCTCATGCACCTGTCCAGATGTGCCGTCCGGAGGAGCCTGCTGGGCCGGTGCCACAGGGCCGTCCCGCTGCTGCCCGTGCCCTCGCCCCTCAAGAGCTACCTGCTCCTGGAGCCCGAGGGGCTCGTCTACTGAGCCTCGGCCTTGGCCTTGGGGGGCCTGTCCGGACTCTGGGCTCGGGCTCCGGGCAGCTGTGGTGGAATAAATAACCTGAACTTGGGGGATTTGGGAGCAGAGCATGGTGAGAGGGCCCCCAACTCCCCCCCGGCACCCCCCAGCTCCCCCTGGCACCCCTGAATCTGCCCAGCACTCCCCCCCCCGGGCACTGCTGACTCCCCGCTGGCAGCCGCGGTGAGATAAAGAGGGCAGGAGGACGGGGCGTCCCCTCTGCTGAGGTTTCTTCAGGGCAGGACGCGCCGGCCTCGCCCCGGGTCCAGCCTTTGCCCCCACCAATGAGGAGATCCTCCTGGGCTTGAGCCGGGGCTCCGCGTGAGTCAGTGGGGAGACAGGATGGCCCGGAGGCCTTGGGAAGAGACCAGGGAGGCCGGCCGGACTCCAACTCCCGGCAGGCTCACGGCCCAGAGGAGGGAGGCCCAGCGGACATTGGGAGGCTTCGAGGCCTTCACCCGTGAGAATGGGCAGAACCAGGACGTTTGGCCGGGAGACGAGGGACCGAACTAGTTCTTTTGGGTGCAGAGGTGGGCCGGGGGGCTGCCCAGGAGCAGGGCTAGGTGGGCGGGAGGAGAAGCTTTGCAGATTCAGGGAGGCTGAGTCTGGGGGCGCCCCGCTCCCCTCGGCTGTCAGCTGGTCCTTGGCACCCCCCATGCCCGCCCTCCCGGGGCCCCCCCCGGGCACACGGCCTCGAGGGGTCTTTTAGGGTCTCGGGGGACCCCGGGTCGGGGTGAAGCCAGGCAGATGGAACTCGGGCCTCTAGCCGAGGGGGGAGGCGCTTCTGTCTGCCTCCTGGCTTTATGGCTCCGGGGAAGGGCGCCCCCCGGCCCCCCCCGGCCCCCCGAAGTTTAGGGTGGGCGGGGCCGCAGCAGCCCCACCAGCATTACGGAGACTGAACCACCCTTCTTGGTCCCGATTTACCGATGAGGGCGCTGAGGCCGGCAGCCCTTCAGAGCCTTGTCCAGGGCCACGCGAAGAGCCGCTGTCTGAGGCTGGATTCGAACCCAGGTTGTCTTGCTCTGCACCCGGGCCGTGACCACTGCGTCACCTCCTTGCGCGAGAAGAGACGGCGCGTCCTCTCTGGCCCCAGACAAGGGGGTCTCGTGCCTGGGCGTCCCCCGGGGGCGCCTCCTGCTGCTTCTCCAGACACCTGCTCAGCCCCCCCAGGCTCTGGGGGCCTCCCCCACCCCTCGCTGGTGGGCAGGCAGGGGCTCCTGGCCCTGCCCGCCTCTCCCTCGCCCCTGAGGCTCTTACAGCTGGACTCCCTCCTGGACCTCAGCCTCCCCTCCGCCCCCGCCGCCTGCTCAGGGTCAAGGGCACAAGACAGGACTTGAACTCAGAACTTCTGGCTGCCAACCTGGGGCCAATGCCGGAGACGCACTGTCACGCCAGGGCCGGCAGTAGGGGATGCTCTTCCTCCCCTTTGGACCGCTGAAAACATGCATGCACGTGTGCTCATGTATGTTCCTGTACACGCATGTAAACATGACACGAAACACTCATCCCCGCCTCTTGTGCTCCTTCTCTGTCCTGGGTGGGGGGGCCCAGCGTTAGCCGGGGCGGGGGGGGGGGCTGCTCTGAGCCCTTCAGGCCTCCCCCGCCTCCCCCGGATCTGTGTGTCTGTCTGTCTGTCCCGGTGGGAGGGAGGCTCAGGAGCAGCGCCTGTGCCGCACGGGGCCTCGAGGCCCCCCCGGACCCTCCACGTGCCTCGTCGGGCTTCGGTGACTGCCGAGGCCAGCTCGAGCTGCTCTCCCCGTGGCCGGGGCTCCCGGGTCCTCCAGCCCTGACGGGCCCCTTCCATGGCACCTTTGGGGGAGGGCTGGCCCCCACGGTCTGCCATGACGTGGGGGCGCCGAGCCGGTGCCGGGTCCCTCCCTGGCCCTGGTTCTCTTCCCCCCCTGAGGTCAGCAGGCCCAGGCTGGTGTCACGGCTGCTCCACGCTCTCTGCTTGAACCCGGGGCCCCGGGTGGCCCGAGGGAGCAGCCGGGCCGTGCGGGACGGGGGCGCGTGACGTCCTCGGGTGACTCAGCCTGGATGGCGGAGCTCACAAACATGTTTACCCGGCCGGCCGGCCCCGAGCCGCTGGGCAGGGAACAGGCTGTGCTTTCTGGGAGGCCGCCAGAGAGCAGTTCCAAGGGGGGGAGGGGCCAGCCCGGCCTTCCCTCTCGGGCCCAGCAGCTGGTGGGGCCGCACAGACGGGGAGGGGGAGGGGGTCCTTTGCCAGCTGCCAGGGAGCTCGGGTCAGCGGGCTCCGGCCTCCCCCCTTCCTGGCCTTGTGAGGAACCTCCCGTGGCATGAGGCTCCCAGAGGCCTGCCTGCCCGCCTGTCCGTCCCTCCCGCGTCCCTCGGAGGCGGCAGCCCTTGCTCCGGGCCCACAGCTTGCTTGAAACGGGCCGCCGGAGGCGGGCTGGGCTCTGCTCCTCGCTGGGAACACCTTGGTTGGTGCCGAGCGCTGGGGGCCAGGCGCCGGGATGGGGCCGGGGCCCTGCGCAGGAGGAGCCCCCAGTCTGGGAGCCAGGGCCAGCCTGCGAGGGGAGGCCTGGCTGCTCAGGGGCCCCTCGGGGGTGGCAGGGCTGGGCTAGGCCGGCCTGATCCCACAGAGTGACCCCCACCTCCCATTCCAATGGGCAGCGGCTCTGGAGTTCATCCTCGGCCTGAGCTCGGCTGCCGTGGGGCCCCAGGATGTCCGGCCGGCCGTGCGCGGCGCTGGGTCAGCCCCTCGCCGCGTCCCACCCGCTCGGCCTTTGGCTCAGCCGCCGTCGAGTCTGATGATCGCAGGGAGAAACTGCGCCTGTATCGGGAAGTGCCCCGTTCGGATCCTCCTCTTCGCTGGGAGTCCCGTGAAACGGGCCCGTGGACCGTCCCCCGTTTTCAGAAACTCGCTGCCACGCAGAGGACAGACTGGACAGGGGGAGGCCGGAGGCTGGGAGTCTGAGAGCTGCTGCGACAGGCCCGGGGCCAGGTGCCGAGGGCCACAAAGCCGAGAGAGAACGCGTGGCCGGCCATCTTGAAGCGCCCTGGAAGCGTCCCCAGCCCGTCAGAGATTCAACCACGGCACGCGGAAACGGAGCCAAGGATGCCTCTGAAGATGGCAAGAGTTGGGGCTCAGCCGGGGAAGAGGAGAAGCGAGACAGTCCCGACTTCAGTTCACGTGGCGGCCAGTAACTCCCGGCATTCCATTTCATCAGGCCTGTTATTGGCCACGAAAGGACGCCAGGAGGAAGCCCGAGGAAAGCCACGGCGGCCGGCAAATTCTCCTGCCTGGCTCGCGCCCAACCTCCACAACCGCCTTCCCGGGCACGCTGGGTAAGAGAGTCCTGGGGAGCCACAGTGACGCCGTCAAAGGCTGCGGGAACTCGGGGCAAGAGGGACGAGGGCCCAAAGGAGGGAGTGTCGGGTCAGAGACGGAGGCTCGAGGATGGGGCCCCTCCGGGGGTTTGCCGGAGAACAGAAGAGAGATCCGGGCCGTGGCTTGGAGGGGGGAGGGGAGACGGGTGCAAGGGAAGGCCACACCGATGGGGGTGGGAACGTGGCAAAGGGGAGACCGAGAGCAAAAAAGAGGACCGGAATGAGGGGGAGCCCTTGGAGGAGACGGGAGAGGACGGGGTCGAGAGCAGAGGGCGTAGCAGGGAGGAGGGTCCCCTCTGTGACAGACAAGACCGAAGGGGCAGCGGGGACAGGAGGGAGTCTGTCAGATGCTTCGGTGTTCTCAGTCACTGGACTCTGCCGGAAGAGCGGCTGTGGAGGGCACAACCGAGTCACAAACGTGGTAGCAAGTGCCGAGGGTCCGCGGGGGAAGGGAGGAGAGCGAGATGAGCTGGGCCGACAGGCAGGAACGGAGAATCCGAGGCCATGGTGAGGCGATGGGGGGAGGGCACAGAGCTTGCGGAGGGGCTGCCTCCCTGGAGGGCTCCAAGCAGAGGGCCGGGCATGTCCGCTGAAGCTAACTTGGGCTGCTCCGGAGGGACTGTGGGAGACGGCCTTCTGCTGGCTTTGCCGGGGCGCCTTTCGTCCTCTGGCCCCAGCTGGCACTGACAGAGAAGCCCCCCTTCAGAGGGCCATCCGTGAAGCCCTGCTCGAGGAGGTTCCAGGAGCAGCGTTGCTGGCGGCGCCCCCTTGCCACCGCCCAAGAGGCCATTTGGGATCATTCTTGGCCTCTGTGGGCTCCGTGGCTTTGCGATTAGCCTGTGGAGCCGGGCCTGCCCTCAGAAGGTAGCCTGGGGCCTCGCCAGAACCGGACCTTCCAGGGCTGGTGACCGGCCAGTGGTTCCTGCGACGGCGGAGCGTCGGAGCGAGATGGCGCCGACAGCTGCCGTGCCACTGGCCTCCCCGGACAGATGAGAACACGGCGACCCGAGGCCAAGGGCCAGGTCCAAGGTCGGATGGCCTGGCAGGGAGTCTCGCCCTTGTGAACCAAGCCGCTTCCAATGGCCAGATTAGCGGACAGTACTTTGAGTTGGGGGTGGACATGGGCAGGAAGGGAGAGAAGAGCCTCACCCAGCCCGGAGGGAGGGCCGATGGGGGGGCAGCGCTCGCCACCTCCACGCCGAGGGGGCGGAGGCCAGAATTGGGACCAATTCGTGTTGCAGGCAGCCTGGATTCTGCAGGAGAAGGCGGAGCGGAGAGGCAGGGAATGGACCTGCCCCGCCCCTCCCACACGCACACACGGGAACACGGGCCTCATGGGTACAGCCAAAGCGCACACGAGCTGAGCGTTGGCGGCTGGCACCGGGGCCCATTGCAGGCATCAGACCCGAAAACTTCACATGGAAATAACCCGAATTCTGGCCCAGGCCCCACGCTGTCACACAGCTTGGGGAAAGCAGCCCGTGCTCCCAGGGAGGCTGCGCGGCGAGAAGTCCCGCGGGGAGCCCCTGCAGCTCAGGCAGGTGATGAGGCCAGCGCGGGCACCAAGGAGGCTCGTTGAGTGCAGACGTGATTCCCAGACCCTCCCCACGGCGGCTCCTGGGCTTTCCCTTCCCACGCCCGTTCGAGGGCCCTGGGTTCTAGACGTGGACCCACCCAGTGAGCTCTGGCCTCAGTCTCCAGGGGCGTGCCAGAGTGCCTCCTCTTTTTCCTTATGACATCGTTGGGCACTGCTAGACGTCTGTCCCTCTTCACAATAGTACCTTTCCGCGGTTTCTGAGATGCCGCATCGTCCTGACTCTCCAGCAGCTCCAGCTCTGGTGCCCCGCTTAATGGCCCGCCTACAAGGAGGCAGCCCCAAGGTTTCCTCTTTTCCCCATTCCTTCTCTCTTGGCATCGTCATCCTCCAGGCAGGCCTCCCCTCCTTCCTCTAAGATGCGGCCATCATGTCTACTCGAAGGATTCCCAAATCTGGGTCTCCAGCCCTGCTGAGACTCATTATCTGTCCACCAGAGTCCTCACACCATCTCCTCCCCTCCACACAGAGCCACCATCTGGAACTTGTTCCCCCTTCCCATTGCCTTCCCATGAAACTCCTCTCTCCAGGCTTTTGCCCTGATGTACTCGCTTCTTCCTCCTCCCCTTCATCTTTAGACTTCTCGGCCTCCTTTGGACCAGTTCAACCCTCACACTGCGTACATGAAGTCTTTTTGGATCCGTCCCCACCCTTGCTGGCTTCTGGGCTCTCCCTCGCTGCAGATTGCTGTGTGTGTGTGTGTGTGTGTGTGTGTGTGACAGAGACAGAGAAAGAGAGAGAGAGAGAGAAAATGTATGTGTGTGTGTTGATTCAGGCTGAGCTTGTGATCCACTGGAAGTCCCAGATTTTTTTTTTTAAGTTTTATATTATTTATTTATTAAAAATTTTTTTTCTTTTCAAAACTTTGCCTTCCATCTTATAATCAATAGTGTATATTGGTTCCAAGGCAGAAGAACAGTAAGAGTGAGGCAATGGGGGTTAAATGATTTGCCCAGGGTCACACAGCACAAAAGTGTCAGATGCTAGATTTGAATGCAGGACCTCTTGTCTCTAGGCCTGGCTCTCAATCCACTAAGCCACCTAGCTGCCCCCAAGTATTTTTCCATAGTTACATGATTCATATTCTTTCCTCCCCTCTTCCCTCTCCCCTCCTGGAGCCAACAAGCAATTCCACTGGGTTATACCACTCAATACTTATTTCCACATCATTCATTTTTGTAATAGTCATCTTTTAAAAACCAAACCCCCACTTCCTATATCCAAATAAACAAGTGATCAAGCTGTTGTTTTTCTTCTGTTTCTACTCCCACAGTTCTTTCTCTGGGTGTGGTTAGCATTCGTTATCCTAAGTCCCCTGGATCATTGTGTTGCTACTAGTAACAAAGTCTATTTCATTTGATCAGGCCACACTGTTTCACTTTCTGAGTACAACGTTCTCCTGGTTCTGTTCATTTCTCTCTACATCAGTTCATGGAGGTCATTTCAGTTCATACAGAATTCCTCCAATTTATCACTCCTTTGAGCACAGTAGTATTCCATCGCCATCATGTACCACAATTTGTTCAGCCATTCCCCAATCAAAGGACATTCTCTCATTTTTCAATTTTTTTGCCACCACAAAGAGTGCGGCTATAAATCTTTTTGTACAACCCTTTTTCATTATCTCTTTATGGTACAAGCCTAGTAGTGGTATGGCTGGATCAAAGGGCGTGGAGCCTTTCAAAGCCCTTTGGGCATAGTTCCAAATTACCTTCCAGAATGGCTGGATCAATTCACAACTCCACCAGCAGTTTTAGTGTCCCAGTTTTGCTGCATCCCCTCCAACATTTTATTATTTTCCTTTACTGTCATATTGGTCAATCTGCTGGGTGTGAGGTGATACGTAAGAGTTTTGATTTGCATTTCTTTAAGCAGGAGGCATTTAGAACACTTTTTCATGTGCTTGTTGATAGTTTTGATTTCTTCATCTGAAAACTGCCTATTCATATCCCTTGACCACTTGTCGATTGAGGAATGGCTTGATTTTTTTTTTTTCCGTAAATTTGACTTAGTTCCTCTTAAATTTGGGAAATTAAACCTTTGCCAGAGATTTTTGTTTTTAATTTTTTCCCCCAATTTGTTGCTTCCCTTCCAGTTTTGGTTGCATTGGTTTTGTTGTTACAACCCCTTTTTAATTTAATGCAGTCAAAATGATTCATTTTACATCTTGTAATGTTCTCTATCTCTCGTTTGGTCATAAAATCTTTCCTTTCCCAACATAGAAGAAAAACAACTGCTTGAACGCATGGGTTGAGGCGGACATCATTGGGGATGGAGACTCGAAACGACCACATCAATGCAACTAACAACAATTTGATCAATGACACATGTTAAAACCAGGGGAAATGTGCGTCAGCCATGGGTGGGGGGAGTGCGGGGGGTGAAGGGGAAAGTAGGAGCATGAATCATGTAACCATGTTAAAAATGAATGTTAATAAATGTTTAAAAAAAATCTTTCCTTTCCCAGAGATCTGACAGGTATACTATTCTGTGCTCACCTAATTTACTTAGAGTTTCCTTCATTATATTCAAGTCATTCATCCATTCTGAATTCATCTTGGTGTAGGGTGTGAGATGTTGATCTAAACTAATCTCTCCCATATTGTTTTCCAATTTTTCCCAGCAGTTTTTGTCAAATAGTGGATTTTTGTCCCCAAAGTTGGGCTCTTTGGGTTTATCATACACTGTCTTGTTGATGTCATTTACCCAAAGTCTATTCCACTGATCCTCCCTTCTGTCTCTTAGCCAGTACCATATTGTTTTGATGACTGCTACTTTATAGTATAGTTTAATATCTGGTACTGCTAGGCCCCCTTCCTTCACATTTTTTTTCATTAGTTCCCTTGTTATTCTTGTTCTTTTGTTCTTCCAAATGAATTTTGTTATTTTTTCTAATTCTATGAAAAAGTTTCTTGGTAGTTTGATAGGTGTGTCACTGAATAAGTAGATTAGTTTGGGTCGGATGGTCATTTTCATTATGTTGGCTCGTCCTACCCATGAGCAATGAATGTCTTTCTAGTTATTTAGATCTAGTCTTATTTGTGTGGAAAGGGTTTTGTTGTGTTCGTATAATTCCTGGGTTTGTCTTGGCAGACAGATTCCCAAGTATTTTATATTGTCTAGACTCTGGGGTGATTTTAAATGGTGTTTTTCTCTCTAACTCTTGCGGCCCGGATGTGTTGGAGATATATAGAAATGCTGATGATTTATGTGGGTTTATCTTGTATCCGGCCACTTTGCTAAAGTTGTTGATCATTTCCACCAGCTTTTAGTTGATTCTTTGGGATTCTTTAAGTGCGCCAATGCGTCATGTGCCAAGAGTGAGAGTTTAGCCTCTTCGTGGCCGACTTTGATCCGTTCAGTTTCTTTTTCTTCTCTCACTGCTCCCACTAGCATCTCTAGTACCATGTTAGATAGAAGTGGTGGTGATGGGCATCCCTGCTTTGCTCCTGATCATCCTGGGAAGGCTTCTAGCTTATGCCCACTGCAGGCGATGCTCAGGGGTCTTTCTCAGGACAAGCAGTCTGGCCACGCCTTCCCCACTGGGTACTGGCACTCTTTCTCATTTAATCCTAACGTAATTAGATTCCACCCAGTGTTCTGGCCTCCTCAAGCTCAGTGTGCTTCCAGGGGAGAGGACCACTTGGACACACCCTTCCTAGAGGAGGGCCCCTCCCCCATAGCCAGCAGGCCTGGAGGGTGCCCAACATGCCCAGAAGGCCGTGTGGTCCACAGGCAATAGCTGTCAGGCTGGCTGGAGGACAGGGAAGGCAGGTGGGAGACAGACTGCAAAAGGCTTCCGGTGTCAGGCTGAGGATTGTCAAGTGCTGCCTGGAGGGTTACCCTGGCCACGGAAGGGCCACGTTAGACCTGTGCCACGGGCAGTTGGCTGTGTGGAAGGTGGAGACAAGGGAATGGCCAAGGAGGTCTGCCGGGGATGAGGGAAATGCAGTGGAGCCCACAGAAGGGACGGAGGTGGGAATGCAGATTGGATGTGGG